>NW_024116918.1:0-10549 GCF_003073215.2 Triticum urartu
TCCGGATCCTCTGTGGCTGCGGACTCTGTAGCTCCTCCTTCGCGACGAACACGGCTCCAACAAGGTTTAATTCAGCCTTTAAATTATAAACATGTAACCAAATAGGGCTTGGTCTGTTCCACAGGAGAACCAGATGAGCCAGCGACTCTTGATGCAGCACTTCGTGATGATAAGTGGAAGAAGGCAATGAATGAAGAATACATGGCATTAAAGAAAAACAAGACCTGGCACTTGGTTCCTCCACAGCAAGGTAAAAACTTGATTGATTGTAAGTGGGTTTTTCGGATCAAAAGGAGATCTGATGGAACTATTGATCGCTATAAGGCTAGGCTAGTTGCAAAAGGCTTCAAACAGCGATATGGTATAGACTATGAGGATACATTTAGTCCTGTGGTAAAAGCAGCCACCATTCGTCTTGTTTTGTCCATTGCTGTTTCCAGGGGATGGAGTCTCAGGCAGCTTGACGTACAGAACGCGTTTCTTCATGGTGTTCTGGAAGAGGAAGTGTATATGAAACAACCTCCTGGGTTTGAAAGTAAGAAAACTCCCTCCTATGTGTGCAAACTTGATAAAGCATTATATGGATTGAAGCAAGCTCCAAGGGCGTGGTACTCACGTCTTTGTCACAAGATGCAAACACTTGGATTTATCCCCTCTAAGTCAGACACGTCATTGTTCATCTATAACAGATCCAATACATGCATATTTGTTCTCATCTATGTTGATGATATAATTGTAACTAGTTCATCTGATGAAGCAATTAAAGGACTGTTAAAGGACTTGAGTGCAGACTTTGCGTTAAAGGATCTTGGAGACTTGCACTAGTCTCGTTGTTGTGCATCACATGATCTTGCGTGAGCGTAGGAAATTTTTTGAAATTACTACGAAACCCAACAATTATCAAGCTCAGAAAAGTTGTCACTTATGGAAGGTACACCTTTGAGTCAGGAAGATAGTACAAAATATAGAAGTCTAGTAGGAGCTCTTCAGTACTTAACTCTTACCAGGCCTGATCTTTCATTTGCTGTCAACAAAGTTTGCCAATTTTTGCATGCACCTACTACTGTTCATTTGACAGCTGCAAAACGTATCATTAAATATGTTAAACATACTCTGAGTATAGGTCTGAATTTCAGCAAGTCATCTTCTACTCTTGTCAGTGCTTTCTCTGACTCTGATTGGGCAGGCTGCTTGGATGACAGGCGCTCCACAGGAGGCTTTGCAGTATTTTTTGGACCTAATCTGATATCATGGTGTGCACGTAAGCAGGCTACTGTCTCTAGGTCAAGCACTGAGGCAGAATACAAGGCGCTAGCCAATGCCACAGCTGAAATCATATGGGTTCAGTCTATGTTGAAAGAGCTTGGTGTAAAAGGCAAACAAGCTCCATGCTTGTGGTGTGATAACCTTGGTGCTACTTATCTTTCTGCTAATCCTGTGTTCCATGCCAGAACAAAGCATATAGAGATAGATTTTCATTTTGTCAGAGAAAGAGTTGCTCAAAGACAACTTGACATCCGGTTTGTGCACTCCAAAGATCAAATTGCAGATGGATTCACAAAGCCTCTGCCCACAAAGAGCTTTGAAAACTTCAAGCATAATCTCAACTTGATGAAGTTGTGATTAAGAGAGGGTGTCAAACATGCTGTTATATTGGTACGATATACATTGGCGTATATTGGCGCGTACATTGCGTACATTGGCGTGTCATCCTTGACCCGCACCTGGAGGTAGTTAGGATAGATATACATGAGTTGTTTCTTTCTCTCCAAGTTCTATCTTCTCCCTGAATATCTCATGTATCCAAACTACTTTGTATGCGTTGTACGGGAGGTGCGCCCCACCTATATTAACACGTACCCGTCGGCCTCAACAGGCAAGACGTTTCCAGCTATTCGCACAATTTCAAGGTATGCTCGCTTACCGAGTGACTTGAATACCCTTCATAAAATTGGTGTTGAAATTCAGCGGGTAAAAAGGAAGCTTAGCGAGATATTTCAGAGCATAGAACGCTTGAAAATTGATTTGGATAGTCATGTTGTGGATGATTCTGTAGAAGATTATGGCCTTATGCACCAACACTGCAAGGATGATGTTATAATGGTTGGTTTTGAGGACGAGTACAAAGAAATTGTGGATAAATTAGTTGAGGGAGAAAATATGCTTAGTCTTGTCTCCATAGTTGCAATGGGTGGGGCAGGAAAGACAACAGTTGCTAGAAAAGTATACACTTCATCTGGAGTGAAACAACACTTTGAGTCACTTGTTTGGGTAACTGTATCTCAAAAGTTCAAGGTCATTGATTTGCTAAAGGAAATTTTGAAGCAAATACCTAGTGACGGTGGTCAATCTAGAAACATTGATGAAATGAATGAGCATGAAATGGCAAAGAAGATCCATGATATCCTCATCCAGAAAAGATACCTGCTAGTTCTCGATGATGTGTGGGAAACAGACACATGGGAGCAAATAAATAGAACAATTAAGGCCTTTTCAGATGCAGCTAACTGCAGTAGAGTTGCTGAAATCTGAGATGGGCTCTAGGCCCATATTGCAATTTCTGAAAAATCTCTAAGGGCCCATGTGGGTTATATGGCACTAGGTGTAGTGGGAAGTTTAGTCCCACCCCGAAAGTGGAAGGAGAATGGGAGTGGTTTATAAGGGTTTCTCTTCTACATGCTATTGGAGCTTGAGAAGAGAAGAGGCCCTCGCGCACTCCTCCTCCGCCGCCCGCCGCGCCGCGCCGCGCCGCGGGTTGCGGGATTGAGCCGAGCCCACGTCTCTCCACGCGGCTGTCTCCTAACCCTATAAGTATGCGGTGTCTCCTAACCCTAGCCGTCACGAACAGATCACATCTGCTCCCTAGGTTTTTGGGCAGCGATTTCCGATCGTCTACTTCCTCTACGTCCGCGTCGCCTTCATCATCACCATGCCGACCGTGCCGCCGCCCAGAAAGCTGAAGCCGACAAGAAGGACGCCGCTGCTGCCACCAAAGCCGCGGCCTCTGCGTGGCCTACTGGAGGGTATAACTCGTTCATCCCGCTCCTGATTATTTTTATATTAGCAGTACTAGCAGTATGTGTAGATTTGTCTACTGTTTGCTTAGTACGTGCATGTTTAGATCAGAGTCAGTACATCATCAACTTAGTCAATGCCCTAACCCTAGCCGCCCCGAACAGATCACATCTGCTCCCTAGGTTTTTGGGCAGCGATTACGCGACTGCTCGCTTCCGATCGTCTACTTCCTCTACGTCCGCGTCGCCTTCATCATCACCATGTCCACCCATGCCGACCGTGCCGCCGCCGAGAAAGCTGAAGCCGACAAGAAGGCCGCCGAGGACGCCGCTGCTGCCACCAAAGCCGTGGCCTCTGCGGGGCCTACTGGAGGGTATAACTCGTTTATCCCGCTCCTGATTATTTTCATATTAGCAGTACTAGCAGTATGTGTAGATTTGTCTACTGTTTGCTTAGTACGTGCATGTTTAGATCAGAGTCAGTACGTCATCAACTTAGTCAATGCCATGCTAGTGATTTACTCATGGATTAATTTAATCGAGAAATTGCCTATTTACTCAACAAGAGTACTGCTAACCACAAGAAAAGGAGATGTTGCCAATCATGTTGAAATTCCAACCCATGTTCATGCTTTGAGGAGTTTAGATGAAGAGAAAAGTTGGTTGCTTTTTAGTAGCAAAGCTTTACCTTCATACAGAATATCCGGCATACGTGATCTGGATAAATATGAAGAACTGGGAAGAAAGCTAACAAGGAAATGTGATGGATTACCACTTGCACTTGCAGTTTTAGGTGGTTATCTATCAAAGAATCTCAACGCACAAACATGGTCCGATGTACTACTGTGTTGGCCATCAACCAAGGACACAGAGAAGATGCGAGGCATAATAGCTCGCAGTTACAAGGACCTACCGAATCACTATTTAAGATCTTGTTTGCTCTATCTTGCTTCTTTTCCAGAGGATTACATAATATCTGTGTCGGCTCTTATTAATCTATGGATAGCAGAAGGCTTCATTCCACATACACGTAAGTATACCATAGAAAAAACAGCTCGTATGTATGTAAGTGAGTTGGCTCAAAGAAGCTTTGTGCAAGTTGTTCAAACAAGCAGTATACATGGATGGATTGAAGACATAAGGATTCATGATATCCTACGTGACTGGTGCATAGAAGAAGCAACACAAGATGGTTTCCTTGATGTCATTCATGAAACTACTAGTGGTGTGTGTGTGTGTGTGTGTGTGTGTGTGTGTGTGTGTGTGTGTGTGTGTGTGTGGATTTTTGCTGACATATATATGGACTCTAATGAAATGCAGGACAAGTTGGTGCATCATCATCTCATAACCAGATATTCTATCGTTCTTCTGTCCAAAACTTGAGTGGGCAGATTTTACCGGCCTCACGTAATCTCCGATCTCTGCTTGGCTTTGGACTTTCATCGATAACTTTTCCTGAGCTAAGGTTCCTAAGAGTCGAGAACTCGAGGCTAGAGAATTTCTCCGTGGTAATTGGTGGGTGCATTCACCTGCGACGCCTCAGGTTGAGAGGATGTAGAAAAGTGATGATTCCTTCTTCAATCAGGAAACTCATTTGTCTGCAAACTATAGATGCACCAGATTTAAATGTATCAAGCTCCCTCTGGGATATACCTACTCTAAGATATGTATATCTTTCAATAATTTCTCTTCCAAGGCGTGTGCAAATTCCACAAACCCTACGGGAGCTTCATATGTGGCCTACTAATGATGAAACTGAAAAAGACCCGATGCCCATCCTGGAGATGCTTCCTTGTCTTGTGGTGCTGGAGTTGCATAGTTTTATATCCGACACAATGTCGTTTGGTGCCCAAGGGTTCCCTCGTCTGCAAGAATTGCGAGTTGAGCATTGTTCCTTTCACAAGTGGACGATGGAGGTTGGAACAATGCCGAAGCTATCCTGCCTGTCAGTTGGATGGATCGGGCTGGCGAAAAATCTCCCCGATGGATTACTGCACCTTCCATCCCTCAGGTTCGTATCAATGGAGGGGGGGAATTGGAGTGACAGCACGGCAGAAGGACTGAGGCAGAAAGGATGCGAGGTAACGCTGCCCCCCTCCTCCCTCGTCTACCCGTCACATTAACTCTCTTTGATTCTGCTACCAGTGATTACAGCGCACTACTTTTTGCAGGTCACATGCATTCCTTGGTAATTAATATTCGAACAACAGAGATGAGCGTTACAACTATATCATGCATTATGCTCTGGTTATGCTCTCTCGTAAGAAGAGCAAACGTATGGTTGATAAACGTCTACCATGCGGTCTTCAATGTCTGTCTTTCTCTCTGTTTGATTGAACCAACAAATGTGTACTGTTGTGTATTTTGTATTCAACCGTATGTGTATTTTGATATGTACATGTACTGTACCACAAACAAGCCGCATGTTGTACAATGTATAGCTCATGTCAATTGTCTTGTTTGGACACGACTAATGAGCACTCACTTTCGCATCATGATTAGTATTGTACTGTATCATGATTAGTATTGCAATGAAAGAGGCAGCTGGCAATTTCGGCACCACAGTTTGGTTTGCTAGTGCTTATATAATTTAAGAACAGAAGAACACAACTCCAGATTTGTCAGAAATGATTAGCGTGTGCTAATCCTGACTGCAGTAGTTTTGTTCAGAAACGAAGACAAACTTACGACAGTGAATACAGATCACTAGCAGGACAGAAATGAAGGCACCATCAGCTTTAGTGTTTGTTTGAAAGCGAGGACATGGCCTCAGATTCAGAGAATTGTGATGTGTGTTAAATAATCTGAAGCGTACTTCTCCCGCCTGGAACGAAATTTTCTACAGGCAACTTCTCTGAAAGAACAAATTCTGGATCCTGCAATTCCATGTTTCTCTGGTGCTTCGGTCACAAGTTCATAACTCACAACGGTGTGGGACCATCCGCCATGGCCTCGACGAGGACGGAGGCCGCCTGTTTCTGAACTACCACATAAAGTCTCTACTACTGACACGGCGGTGTCATCGTCTCAGCGCCTCGCCACGGAGTTCCCTGAAGTCTGAACATCTGTTCAGACCACCTCGGCCTGCTGTACGTACTGAAATGTGGAGCGCTGGAGTAGAGACTGCAGACCGCCTGGTGCTTTCTACATCAGAGCTAGCCATGAAGACTGCAGACCATCTTCAGGATTTGACCGACGCCATGCATGCTACTCTGTTTTGGTGTTGCTATGTTACTCCGCTTTCTAAACTCTGTTTTGGGCAGCGATTGTAGCTGACCATCCAACTTAATAAAGCCCACTGGGTTCCCTAAGAAAACAAGATTGTTTTCTTGATAAAGGATGTAGGAGTACTTTATTAACTCAAACTATATACAGCATCACGAGAAATCCTTTTATTATCAGTCGATTGCGGTCACAGCCTAAAATTGCACTAAAATGCTACCTAGTCATTTGGCCAGAAAAAGTGACTGAGAAAGAAAAGAAAAAAGAAGAAACGACCAAATTGACAGAGAGAGAACTTTTACTACGCTTGGGGGAAAAAAACAAGAGCTATGCCCATTTATATGTTGCAGTGAGGCTTGGACACTCTGGTACAAACGACTAGTATCATTGTATAGCACTATATCCTTAGACAAATTCCTGAATATTCTATGATGGACAGCATGATAACAGTCCACAACTCCTTGGTACAGCAGCTAAATTTTCAGTAAAATACGGCATGTTCCTTGCACTTTACTTAGTATTGCAGTATTTTCTTAAAATGGCACCCTTGCGGTTTACGCATTTGTTGTTGGACTTTCTCCACACAATTCCGAAGTTCATTGAATCTGAGGCAGTATCTATGATTTCCAAGAAACACTGAAGCTGAAGCAATAACAGAAGTTCATGTGGTGAGTGGGTTGTATCCTTCTGACATTTACCATCATAAAAAGGAACGTGGTTTTTTTTTGACAATCCAAAAAAAACGTGGGTGGTGGTTTGGGCATTCGGGATCTTGAGGTAAAAAACATTGTCCTCCTCAGTAAATGGCTTTACAAACTTCTTACTAAACATGTGGTGAGTGGGTTGTATCCTTCTCACATTTACCATCATAAAAAAGAACGTGGTTTTTTTTTTTTGACAATCCAAAAAAAAACGTGGGTGACTGAATGAAATCTTCACGGGCTTATTTCCGGCGTTCACCATGTTGGTGGCCTAATAACTTTCTGAAAAACATTGTAGAAGGAGCCACCAATAATGCTAGAAACAAAATTAAGTCTCATCCATATATTTAACATCCAATTACCAGACTTATAACCAGTGGCGTAGCTACGGTAGCAAATCTGGGCGGGCCGGTACAAAGGAAGATCCATAATTTTCAATCTCATGGCTGAGTTTACTCTTAAGCTCCGTTATAATTGCTCTGAGCTGGGCGGGCCACGGCCGATTTTACCAACACGTAGTTCCCCCAGTGCTTATAACTACTCCTAGGGTTAATCTGAAGGCTCAATACGAGCCTCTAGTTAGTAATAACAGTAATAGTTATCCTCAAAAAAAATAGTAATAGTATTGTATTTCGTCAACTCTTTGTTCATTTAGATCACAATTTTTTATAAAGGGCGCATTGTTAACCGAAACTGTCACATTGATTGATAAATAGCAATGAGCACACCCGGTCTCTTCATGACAAGGATAGTCACACAGACACACAGTTTGAGAAACCGGCTAAGGCGAATATTAAGTTGACGCTGCAGCAATCCTGAGACTATTCGGCCACCCATGTGGGATAAAAATATCTTTCGCCACTTATTCCAACTGCATACAACCGTTGTAAATAGCGATGGTGTTCCTGTCGGCTGTCTCTGCAGTGTAGACCACAGATCGAGCAAGTACATACATTGGTATATAGTTTGCGGTGGAAAGGAACTTTTACCACTATAAACGAAATCATTCCCACATTGCCAGAGTGACCAAACACAGGCTACCGCTCCCATCAACCACTATAAGTTAGATTATATAAGTAAGATGGTTGTTAAAAAGCATCAACATCACATGCTTTCCAGCTTGCCCCATCAACCACCGTAATATTTTAGCTAGGCAAAGATAGCGACCCCTTGACAAGTCATGTTTCATTCATTAAGATTGGTACGTTGTGCAAGCATCAAATCTCTTTCTTTGCCTACTCATCCAATGAACCACCACAATATTTTAGGCAAAGACGATGAGTCATTCACAGCTGATATAAATTTGCGCAATCTGTTATATAATGCATACCTCCACAATAAAATAGGATAAGGGTAAGCTAAATGGGTATTTCTTTTATGTTAGATTGAAGTTGAACTGTAGTACTAGGCCTCTCTCACCACTACCAGAAAACTAGGGTTTCCCTGCCTCATGTTGGCGCCGCCGTCGATCCGCCTCGTCTTCAGTGGCCTTAGGGCCATGGAGCCGCGGTGGATCTCGGGTATTGCCGGGGGGATCCTGCCCTGTTTTTAGCTGTTTTTTAAGGTCGATTAGGATTTGTGTCTTACTTAGGAAGGCGAGGCGGTAGCGGCTCCCTGAAGATGGAATGAGGTCCTCCCCGCCTAGCCCATGTCCCAACAATGTGTCTAGCGTCGACGGATGGCGTGTAGAGGTGTATCTCCAACGGATCTTGATCAAGGGGTTTGGTCAGTTTTAGTCTTCGGCGGATCCCCGTGGATTCAGTCTGTTCGTGTGTCTTTGGGTTGGATCCTTTCGATCTACGCTTCTCTTTATTGACGATGGTTGCTGTTCTGGTGTGCGGTCATGTGGGGACTTACGATGACTTCTCAACTATCTATTGAAACAAGTTTTGCTTGGCTCCACTGAAGGGAGGCGATGATGACAATGCGCCTTTGACTCGCTCAAGTGCTTGTAGTCGTCGGTAGGTGGTTTACGGACTTGGATGTAATTTTTATTAATTTTGGTGTTCCTTGTACCGCCATGGCAGATGATGAATAGATCATAAGTTTTACCACAAAAACAAATGGAAATTGCACTCTCTTGGTAATAGTAATAGTAATACGATTGTACTTGGTTAACTCTTTATTCGTTTGGATCTAAGTTGGGTTGTTAAAAGTACCAAATCACATGCTTGCCAGCTTGCTCCCATCAACAACCACCATAATGTTTTAGCTAGGCAAAGACCGTGACCCATTCACAAGTCAAATTTAAAAATCGGTACGGTTTTGCAAGCATCAAATTGCTTCTTTTCCTACTCGATCCAATGAACCACCACAATTTTTAGGCAAAGACAACGACGCACTACAGCTTATAAATTGCATGCCTGTAGTCGTATTGTGTGTCTCAATAATAAAATGTATGATAAGTTAAATCGGTGTTTTCTGCAATAGGGTCTTAGATTAGTCTCTATTGGTGCTGCCCACGGAAACTAGAAGACATTTTGGATGAGCACACAAATGCTTTAGAGAGTGTGAGAGGAAGGTGCCAAGAAAAAGTATGAAATGTTTGCCGAGGCCGGCCGAGAATGATTTTTTTTATAAATGATGAATTTTATTAACTTGAAATGAAGCATCAAGTGGATACAAACATAATGAGTGCACACTCATTCTCTGCATAACTAGGATGCACACAGTCAACACAAACTCACACACACACACACACACAAAACGCTTCGGCAAAGAGCAAAGTCATACAAGACCAAAGTTATTCCTAAGCGAGAAAAAAAAAACATGAAGCGATCAACAAACTACAACGACGACCATATCCGCACCAACAATTTTTGACACCACAAGGACTGTGAGGTTCTTCAACAAGAATGCCTTTATGAAGGAAACTACACTCAAGCGCCGCCGTCATCGGATCCAACCACCAAGCCGAATCTAGGTTTTCATCCTGGAGAACATCCGAGCAATGCCTTCAACAAAGTAACAATGCAAAACATCATCATTGCTGGGTATAACCAACTCGGGCCAAACCTAGATTTTTCACCTCGAAGCTCGAGATCGGGTACTTGAGAAGCACCACAAATCAAAGTCAATCATATGTTGTCGCCACCGCTTTTCCACGATATGAGCAGCTATATCTGCTAGATTAAAAATCTCGCCACCGTCGCTGCACAACCATACCCTTTGCGTCAAGCCAACGTCCATACCAGACACACATGGAGGGTGCCGCCACTGGCCAAAGAGGCCCTGAATAGTCGCCCAACTATTGCCTGCCACGACACGGACCCAAGCTGAAGAGTACCAAGTCGTAGCCATGGCGCCCAACATTGCTGATGCAGCTGCCGGACATGGGGAAGCCAGATCCGGTCGCTCCCCATTGGGTTTAGCAACCCGGGGGTGCTGCGATCTGGCACAGGATCAGAGGAGAGCTGGGCCCAAAGAGGAGCTGCGGCGGGGTCATGACCAATGTACGAACGACGGCCGGCCTGAAGATGAGATGTAGATCGGCGACATGGGAGAGAAAAGGGGTTGGGAGAGGGAAAAGTGGGGGCGTGGGGAGCCCCGCCGCCACCATCAGCCTTGATGGCTTCCTCCGGCGGCGGCAGGGGGGTTTGGCGGGGGGGGGGG
>NW_024116919.1:0-5913 GCF_003073215.2 Triticum urartu
CAGTTATGTTGTGACGTTTGGCACACCCAAAGCACTCCTACGGTATCCGGGAGTTGCACAATCTCATGGTCTAAGGAAATGATACTTGACATTAGAAAAGCTTTAGCATACGAACTACATGATCTTGTGCTAGGCTTAGGATTGGGTCTTGTCCATCACATCATTCTCCTAATGATGTGATCCCGTTATCAACGACATCCAATGTCCATGGTTAGGAAACCGTAACCATCTATTGATCAACGAGCTAGTCAACTAGAGGCTTACTAGGGACATGCTGTTGTCTATGTATCCACACATGTATCTGAGTTTCCTATCAATACAATTCTAGCATGGATAATAAACGATTATCATGAACAAGGAAATATAATAATAACCAATTTATTATTGCCTCTAAGGCATATTTCCAACAGAAGCCACTCATCCATACATTTAACATCCAGTATATGGATTCGTCTCAATGTCGGGCGAATGCGGTGGGTTTCCTGGTAGTGCTTGAACTCGCTTTTCGTCTTTCCCTCTCCCTGGATATGTTTCTGGAACTGATGTATTTCCGTTCGATTGTAATGGAAAGGCGTAAAGCCCAGTTCAAAAAAAAAACGTCCAGTATATGGTTAGATCTGTAACTATTCCTCAGGTCAGTGTGGAGCCTACAATCTAATTAGTAATAGTAAGACAAGAATCAGCCTGCCAACTATTAGTTCGTTTGAACCATAATTAATTAAGGTTGGTTGTTACGAGCATCAAACACATGCTTGGTAGCTTGCTCCCATCAACCATCGTACTGTTTTTGCTAGGCAAAGACCTAGACCCATTCACAAGTCGCAGTTGATAAGAATGGGCACGTTGTTCAAGCATTATAAACTCACATGCTTTGCCTACTCGATCAAATCAAGCACCACATAGTTTTTACGCAGAAACCATGACTCATTCAGAGCTAGATCACTTAATTATAGTCGTTTGTCAGGAAAATTTGCGCTACATGTCTCAGCAATGAAATAGAATAAGTGAACTGGGCGGTTTCAAGCGTCATATTATTCAGTACACTTGCCTTAGTTAATGTGGAGGCCGCTATCCAAGCTAACAAGCTGCTGAATGGACGTGCAGTTTGGACTTTGCACATATTATTCAGTACGCTGAAGCCTCAGTTAATGTATTATACGCTTTGATATAGCCAAGCTCCAAAGCCTCCTCCGAAGCCTTGGCTCACAACATGTTCTGGTAGTGTCCCTAAACCACATACATCGCCGGTAATCTCCTAACGGCACAGCCTCCTCCGGTGCTCGGTGGACCAGATGAGCATAGCGGCACACTGAAGCGAAGAAGGCAGCACCCTCATATCCCCTGGGTGAGTCTCTCTCTCTCTCTCTCTCTCTCTCTCTCTCTCTCAAGTGCTTAGTTATTGTTCTTGCTCTCATCAGGTCGATCATCTGTGTAGGACTCATGGCCGAGACAGCTATTAACGCCGTTCTTAGGAACTTGGGAAATCTTGCTGTTCAGGAGAGCAGTTTCTTAGGTGGGGTCACACTTGAAGTGGCCTTCTTGAAAGATGAGCTGATGCGGCTGCAGGGCTACCTCAAAGACGCCGAGACAAAACGGAGATCTGGAAATGCAACAGTTGCTATCTTAATGAGTCAAATCAGGGATGCTGCTTATGAGGCTTAGAATGTTATCGAAGCTGCAGATTACATGAAGAAAAGAAATAACATAAAAAAGGGTTTCATGGGTGCAATTTCAAGGTACGCTCACTTACCGAGTGATTTGACTACCCTTCATAAAGTTGGTGTTGAAATTCAGCGTGTGAGAAGGAAGCTTAGTGAGATATTCCAGAGCGTAGGACGCTTGAACATTGACTTGGATAATAATGTTGTCGATGAGTCCCTACAAGATTATGGTCTTAGACACCAAGCCTTCAAGGATGATGTTGTCATGGTTGGTTTCGAGAACGAGTACAAAGAAATAGTGGATAAATTAATTGAGGGAGAAAATATGCTTAGTGTTGTCTCCATAGTTGCCATGGGCGGGGCAGGAAAAACAACACTTGCTAGAAAAGTATACACTTCATCTGGCGTGAAACAACACTTTGAGTCACTTGTTTGGGTGACTGTATCTCAAAAGTTCAAGGTCATTGATTTACTAAAGGAGATTTTGAAGCAAATACTGAGTGATGGAGACCAGTCTATAAAAATTGATGAGATGAATGAGTATGAGGTGGGAAAGAAGATCCATGATATCCTCATCAAGAAAAGATACTTGGTAGTTCTTGATGATGTGTGGGAAACAGACACATGGGAACAAATAAATAGAACTATTAAGGCCTTTCCGGATACATCTAACAGTAGTAGATTACTTCTAACCACAAGAAAAGAAGATGTTGCAATACATGTCGAAATGCAAACCCATGTACATGCTTTGAGGAGTTTAGATGAAGAGAAAAGTTGGCTACTTTTTAGTAGCAAAGCTTTACCTTCATACAGAATATCAGGCATACGTGATCTGTATAAATATGAAGAACTGGGAAGAAAGCTTACAAGGAAATGTGATGGATTACCACTTGCACTTGCAGTTTTAGGGGGGTACCTATCAAAGAATCTCAACACACAAGCATGGTCCGATGTGCTACTGTGTTGGCCATCAACCAAGGACATACAGATGATGCGAGGCATAATAGCTCGCAGTTACAAGGACCTACCAAATCATTATTTAAGATCATGTGTGCTCTCTCTTGCTGCTTTTCCTGAGGATTACATAATATCTGTGTGGACTCTTATTAATCTATGGATAGCAGAAGGCTTGATTCCACATACACCTAAGCACACTGTAGAAAAAACAGCTCGTACATATGTAAGTGAGTTGGCTCAAAGAAGTTTTGTGCAAGTTGTTCAAACAAGCATTATACATGAATGTGCTGAGGAAATAAGGATTCATGATATTATACGTGACTGGTGCATAGAAGAGGCAACGAAAGATGGTTTCCTTGATGTAATCGATGAAACTACTAGTGGTGAGCTACCTTCCCCTCTTCTCTTTTATTTGTACACTGTTTATTAAATATATTGATTACTCATATAATGTGTGTGTGTGTGGCTTTTTGCTGACATATATATGGACTCTAACAAAATGCAGGACAAGTTGGTGCATCATCATCTCATAACCAGATATTCTATCGTTCTTCTGTCCAAAACTTGAGTGGGCAGATCTTGCAGGCATCACCTAATCTCAGAGCTTTGTTTGGCTTTGGACTTTCATCAGTATCTTTACCTGAGCTAAGGTTCCTAAGAGTTCTTCATGTCGAGAACTCGATCCTAGAGAATTTCCGCGAGGTAATTGGTGGGTGCATTCACCTTCGAGACCTGAGGTTGAGACGATGTGGAACCATGATGCTTCCTTCTTCAATCATGAAACTCCTTTATCTGCAAACTATAGATGTACCAGGTTCATATTTACCAGGCTCCGTCTGGGATATACCTACTCTAAGATATGTACATCTTGCTAGTACTTTTCTGCCAAGAAATGTGCAAATTCCACAAACCTTACGGGAGCTCCGTATGTCGGCTATTCATGAGGAACATAGAAAAGACCCGATGCCGATCCTGGAAATGCTTCCTTGTCTTGTGGTGCTGGAGTTGCGTTTTTATGATCCCAGTACAATGACCTTTGGTGCCCAAGGGTTCCCTTGTCTGCAAGAGTTGCGACTTGACAGATGTACCTTTAACAAGTGGATGATGGAGGTTGGGACAATGCCAAAGCTATCCCACCTGTCATTTACACGTTGCTCGCATGGTGAAGGAATCCCTGATGGATTACTGCACCTTCCATCCCTGTCATTTACACGTTGCTGGCATGGTGTAGGAATCCCTGATGGATTACTGCACCTTCCATCCCTCAAGCTCGTGTTAGTGGATAATTTAGAAGATTATTTGAATGACAGCACGCTGGATGGTCTGAGACACAAAGGATGCAAGGTAACGCAGCCCCCCTCCTCCCTCGTGCCCTCCTTTAATTCTCTGTTATTCAATTATACTACCACCAGCGATGACAACGCGTTGCCTTTTGCAGATCATAGGGCGTCACGATATTCTCCCTGCAAGAGAAGAAGAATAGTACTGTACTAGTTATGAAGGCACTATGGTCCTATGGTCTGCATGTCTATCATGTGGCCTTTCAGCGTACGCCTGTTCCTCTCAGTTTGGCTGAACCAAAGTGTGATCGTTGAGGGTTTTTTTTTTCTTGCGAATGAATGTCTATCATGTTGAGTATTTTGTTTTAAATTGTCTGTACTGTTCCTGGATTGGGATTATCACAAACAAGCCATATGCATTGTACAATAATCAGCTCATGTTGTTCAGTCTTATTTGGGCACAGTTAATGAGCAATCACTTCCGCAACAAAGTTCGCCTTGTGCAGTGATATTGTATCATAATTTGTATTGTATCGAGTGAGGCGTCGGTGGAGACAGCGAGCTGAATTTATCAGAAATGACAACAATTTTGGTGCCAGTTTGGCATGTTAGTAAAAAAAATCAGAACAAAATTAAGAGGAAGCCTCTGAATTTATCAGAAATGAGCCATGTGCTAATAGATGCGTCCTGGCTGCAGTAACTGTTACGAGAGTGAGTGGAGATCAGCAGCAGCAACAAGGAATAAACAGATACACCAAAATCCATATCCTGAACTTCTGTTACTGCATCTGCTTCAATGTTTTTCAGAATGCGAAAGAACGGCCTCGGTCAGAGAACTGTGATGTGGTAAATAATCCGAAGCATACTTATCTGGAACAAAAATTTCTACAGAGATCTTTTCTGAGAGAACAAATTATGGAGCCTGCAATTTGGCGCTACGTAAAATTTGCATGTTGCTTTGGCGGCGCTTCAGGCACGTCTCGCAGCAGCCTTCCCCTCCGCAGGAATCTCCAGCGGCGTGGCATTGACCTCCGGCGTTCCCCTGTCCGACATCGCCTCGACGAGGAGGGAGGGCTCTCCACTCCTGACGCGGCGGCGTCATCTTCTCAGCACCACTCCACAGACTTCTCTGGAGCCTGAACATCTTCAGTATTTAACCGACGCTTTGCATGCTACTCTGCTTTGGTGTTGCTACTATACTCTGCTCTTTAAACTCTGTTTGATGTCCGGTGGCTTTATTAATTTAAAGCCGGATCCTCCTAACGTCTTCGTTTTAAAAAATATGTATATTGTGTTGGAAACACAAACGTGTCAAAACTCAGAAGTCTCACTTACGTCCCTACACCCTTGGCCCTGAATTTACAAGCTGGAAGGCCTGGAGCTAGAAGATGGTCTGCTCGCCTAGCTCCTGCCCCGCCATTCCTTCCCTTATCACCTTCTCGAAGAAGTGCTCCAGCGTGTCTTTGCCATAGCTCGGCGTCTTCTCGTCGCTGTACTCCCCGGTCTCGGGATCGAGCACTAGCATGCTCTCCGACGCATAGTACCTCCCAATCTTGCCGAACTCGGCGGCATCCTCCAGCCCGGGGAAAACCTTAGCCAATCCATCGAGCACCCAGATGACACCATCCATGACCTGAATGGGCACCTTGATGAACCTGGGTTCGCGCCCGAGCAGCCGGAACAGCATCTCCCCTTGCTCCAGCGGTGTGAGGGCCTTCCCCGGCCCTCCAATTGGGAGAACCTTGTTAGCCTTCTCCTGGTCGAAGATGCAGTCCGCGATGAAGGAGGCGAGGTCCTCCTCGCTGATGGGCTTGCAGGCGCAGAGCTTGCCGTCGCCGAACATGACGTAGGGGTTGCCCTTCTTGACGGCCTCGACCTGGCCGCCGAGGCTCTTGAAGAAGGCGGTGGGGCGGACGACGCTGTAGGTGAAGGCCGGGTCCCGGGCCGCCTCGGCGGCGCGCTCGCCCTCGAACCTGGGCTTGGCGCGCTGGAAATCCGAGAGCGGCGTGCTGGGC
>NW_024116920.1:0-6822 GCF_003073215.2 Triticum urartu
AAGCATCACTGCCCACAGACGGTTATCTTACATGTGGGCCTGAACTGTCATAATCGTGATCAACTGATAAAGACTCGACGATTTGGGTTTTTTGAAACAGCCGACCACCCATTTGGTAGTTATCTGAGAAAAATTAAAAACCGGTAGTTTTTTAGAACCCTAACCTGTAAAGTAGTAGTTTTATGCTATTTACTCATGTTTTGTAGAAGATAATATAACACTAACAAAAAGAAAATGACTTTGTGTGGATACCGAAATCCGCCAACCATGAAAGAGTATAGGGCTCTGGCTCCCATACATATCAAGGCACGCGCTATATTTCTTCAGTAGACATTTACATTGGAGATCATGAATCATATACTCTGGCTCCCATACATATCAAGGCACGCGCTATATTTCTTCAGTAGACATTTACATTGGAGATCATGAATCATATAATCATCATTTGTATCCTATAGTCACATATACAAGGGGTATTAAGACCCTAATGATTTCTTATGTTTATGCTTTATAATGACTTTCCTAGTATGCAATGTATACCCATGGAAGTACTTCTTCTAATCTATTATAGCTATTGGACCATTTTACCCTGTTCGTACAAAGTCCTCCAAATGTCAACGCCTGCCCTAACCGCGGGGTTCAAATTAGTGCTTCGCATGTTCTGATTTGAAGTTCTGCGTTGGTGAAATAGACTAAACCTGCTTTAGTTTATTTTTTGTGTTTTGGTCAAGTGAAATTTTGAACTAGGTATTAGTGCTTTGTGTTTGACCGTTGCGTACTCTAAAACGATTGTGAAATGTGGTTGCCAATGTTGAAGTGTGAAATTTGTCCTTTCATATGGAGACTGCAAATCGATGGCCTTAACAATGAGCAGAAATTTTTTGAAGTCCAACTCTACCAAATGTCAGGCTATGAAACATCATCCAGCCGCACAAGAAAACTATTACCATGCTGAAAAAATATCTCCATTCGCTAACACAAGCACCATGCATGTACATATTTTGCTTTTCGGTTTCCTTTGATATTGCCACGTTTTTTAAATTACAAATATGGGTGTTTGCCTTACTCTTTAAAATATTGCAAATAACATACTCTTTAAGTTTTTTCGTTTATAAATTTTAGTGTGAATCATCATCAAGCATATCGCCAACGGCATCACCCTGATCTAGGCATGAAGCTGCAATAGTATGGACGGACCAGGCAGATGACCCTGTCCGCAAGGGTTCGAAGAAAGAGGTTGTTGAAGAAGAGAAAGAGGCTATTGAAGAAGACGATGTCACCAATGATAGTCATATAACAATGAGAGGCAATTTTCTATGCATGGTGGCAGCTACGCACCCTTTAGCGTAAGTGCCTTTTTAATATATGATGCGTCGGGTTTTTTCTGGCATTGGCACAAGTGCCTCTTATGTTGTATAGAAATGGTTTTTTCTCACTTATCTTCATCTTTTTGCTTGTCTTTTTGGCACAAATGCCTTTCGTTCTATAGAGAAGAGCCTTTTCTCATTTCTCTCTGTTAGTTTGCTTGCCTTCTTGGCACACGTGCCTTTTCGCTTGCATGTCTGGTCCTACGTCATGAAAATAACTTTATTTTTGTTAGAGAGTTATTTTCCAAAATAATTTATACCAAAATAATTATAGATAAAAATTGGGGCCGTGCGCATATGCCGCCATGTGTAGAGAGTTATTTTTTATATAACAATACTGACAGATGACACAAATAGCCAGCTTGATCATTCGAGACAACACTTCCATCACAGCCGCAAGGAGACACCGAACCCTGTTACACAACAGATAAAGGACTGGCAAGACAATGTGTTTGCAAGGAAGTGAAATGTGGATAAACCTAAATTTGTGGTATAATGGAAACATACATGCAACGAAAACTGCTGCAGATGAAGATCAGTGAATAGTGACAGACATATTCAACCAGGAGGGTGATACATACAATAGCACAAGAGATCAAGTACAAATATTACAATAGCACAAGAGATCGAGTACAAATATTTGCAGCCCCATTGCAACACACGTGTAATTATCCGGTAGATAGAGAATTAGGCAATCAAAATTAATGTCCAATGCTTGACTAAATCCTGAGCTAGTCGAGCAAATAGAGTGCACGTGTACCGACCCATCAAGCCCCCTTTACAAACAGCTTAATAGGCACTCTCTCCAAAATACTCGTCGTTGGCAAGAACGGGGGCGACATCTTTGAGACCCTAGCTATTGAGGGGATGTTCGATCGTAAGAAAATATAGGTACCACAAGGCCTGTTTTACTATAGGGATCCGCCTTAAAGCACGTTCCACTACAAACAAAGTTGGCCCCTATTTCAGTTGGAAACCAGAAAACCTTACTTTTTCATCAGTCGAAAAAGTTGCAAGCAAGGCAATGCTACTTTTTGGTAAGTACTAGCAAACAAGTCAATATCACTTTTGCAGTGCAAACAAGGCAATGTTGCTTTTTCCCATGTTTTTGAGAAGCATGAAAATGCATACGTAACCATTGAACCTTTTGATAGCGCTGAGTTGTTACTGAAAACTCTCGGTTGTCTCTGAAACTTGGCTCACTGATTTTCTTTTCGAAAAAGAAAACGAAAAAGGATAGGAAACAGAACAATGGATTCATGACAAGGGCGCCGCGGATTGTGCCTACATATACATACACTAGAAACTAGAAACCGCGAATAACCTGTTGTACAAAATAACCACTGGAATGACCTATTCAAGTTTTCACTTGAAAATGGGCTAGTGTTTTAGTGGAAAGTTGGCCCATGTGAACTAAGTTATGAGGAAGTTGAACCAGCTTGAGCAGAGAATCGCTCATGAAACCATCAGGCGACTGAAAACCTTGATTTTCCAGTATTTTGGAACGGAGAGAGTATAGGAAATATAAACTACCAAAAATATATGTCCAAACTTGAATCATGGGTTGGAGCTAGCACACATGGATGCAGAAGCTAGGTGGATGAAGATAAAAAAAAAACTAGGTAGGTGGATGAAGCTAGGTAGAGTACTTGGTGTAGTACATTCCCAACATTATTCCATCAACTAAAATACCCAGGTTTACCTCCTTACTCTTCCTGTATAGGTAGGTACTAAGGATCCATCGTCATCCCTTCTCTAATACAACATCGCAGTACAATGACCAATAATATGATCAATCGATATGCAGGGTTTCGTTCCTAAAACAGCAGCAGCAGCAGTCTCCAACAACACCGCAATCTACAGTAGGCACGGTACACGATGCTCGCTGTGTGGTCACTCAAAGGGACGATCTGATCTCCACTCATCTGATCCAGCGTCGAGGAGTGGTCTCTCCGGCGGGCGACAACAGAGCTACTCGCGGATCGAGTTGATGTCGATGCTGGAGGACCGCGAGTCCATCTGCCGCATCAGGCCGGGCTGCCACCCGCCCATTGGGCGGGGCGGCGGCATGTTCATGTTATGCTCGGGGTCCATGTCGTCCTCGGGATGCGCCATCGCAAGGGGCTCTTCGCCACCGGCACCGCCACCGTTGCGCTCCTCCATTTCTTGCTCCGCTTTGGTCTGGCTTTGCTTTGACCCGCTGCCGTACATGGGAGACGATCTCGGGTCCATCTGGTTCATCAGGCCGGGCGGCCATCCACTCATCGGGTGGGGCGGCATGTTGTGGGGGTGCTCCGGCAGCGCCAACGTGGGGGTGTCTTCGCCACCGCCGCCACCGTCCTGCTCTTCGTTCTCCACGTCCTGGTCCGCTTTGCCTTTGTTCTTCTTTGACCCGCCACCGTACATGAAGCTTCCCACTATCACCTGGTGTAAAACGCGAGCGATGGGTAAGAACCAAAGGAATAGCTTAACCACGATAAATCAGAATGTAAAACAATACTCATACCAGGCTCCCTGCATGCTGAGAAAGCAACTGGTACAGGGGAAAAGAAAACACCCAAAATTCTGAGATTTAATACCTGAACAGTTCCAGCTGCTGTCAGGACTCCACTAACACTCCCACCGATAACCCTGTGGTCAGGGCCACACAAAGCTATGCAAAGGCCTCCACTTCGAGTGCGGGTACCACCTTCTTCTACCACCAAATATGATCCAGAGAGACACAGGATTTCAAATCGACCCTGCCAAAGCAAATGATAATACATAAGGGCATGAACTGCATATGGACAAAATAGTTCTTCTCAGCCTCAAGGGGCATAAAACAGTACAAGTGAAATGTTCGATGAAAAAAAATACTAGCAGAAGTTCTTGGTACAGAAAACTAATTTGGAACAAAAGTATAAGCACATTCATATTTTAGATATCAAACAATCCAATTGATCAATAAATCAGTGGGTTAATCAGGATATTTTTACCACAAGATGACAGGTTACTGAAGCTGCCAGCAGTAAAGCATTTTGATAGATTGAGAGAGCTCAGCACATTTAGATATCAAACAATCCAATTGATCAATAAACCAGTGGGTTAATCAGGATATTTTTACCACTAGATGACAGGTTACTGAAGCTGCCAGCAGTAAAGCATTTTGATAGATTGAGAGAGCTCAGCACATTTAGATATCAAACAAGTCAATTGATCAATAAATCAGTGGGTTAATCAGGATATTTTTACCACTAGATGACAGGTTACTGAAGCTGCCAGTAGTAAAGCATTTTGATAGATTGAGAGAGCTCAGCACATTCAACATGGGCCAAGGTGCAGGAAAGAGGTATATATTTTACCCTTTTCACTGAAGAAGCACTATATTTGATACTCCCTCTGTCCCAAAATAATTGTCTCAACTTTGTACTAACTTTAGTACAAAGTTGCACTAAGCTTGAGACACTTATTTTGGGATGGAGGGAGTATATCTTTTGCTGTAATAAAGAGTGCATGCGAATAACAAAAGGATGCATGTCATACATAGCTAGTCTTTTTACTATAATGAAACGAACTATTAAACACCTACAGCAAGATACCTCATATGTCACCGCACCGGAGTCTGAATCCTGATGAAGGGTTGCCGTGGAGACAGCCCCTGTTGCTGAGATGATGCAAATAGCTCTTGGGCCTTGTTGTGAGAAGGACATTATTCTGGCGGCAACATCCTGCACAGATACACAACTTATAAGAATCGCAAACTGCCAGGCATATATAACAATTTTAAGAACTATGTAGTATTTCCAGAAACAAACAAAATATTCAGATGCAATTATCTAGATAATTCAGCTTGCGCACCACACTGATGGTACTGTAGTTGATAGTTTCCAGTTAAATTATTTCAAGTTTTAACTTTGATTCCACAGCATTTAATTGTCTGTCAAAAAGGCTGGGATTAATGCACACATCCATTGAATGCCGCCTATGGAGTTAATAATATGAGACAGGATATAAAGACTTTGTTTAAGATTAACAAGCAAGAGCCTGCACTAGTCTATTGGTTAATGAAGCCTTTGCCTTTTCTGTTACGCCATCTGTTATGTTATAACATGGCAAATCAAGAAACAATTTGAAGGCAATTCGGTGCATTAGATAGAATATTCCATCACTCACGGAACCAAGAGTCCAGCAGTGTTATGGAATAATAACGCAAAAAATTAAAGATAGTGCGTCAGCAACATCTGTAGAAAGAAGTACAACTATCATTTATTGATCATTCTCATCTTACCTCTCCAGCTGAAATAATAATCACATGAGGAGTAAAGCCTGTTCCAACAGAGCCAAGAAACCATTTTCCTGAGAAAAAAACTCATCAGATAACACCAATAGCAAATGCATCAAATCAGAAAGAGAAGAAAAAGGTAGTAATGCAAAAGGTCTACTTTTCTTCTTCTTTTAGAGGAAAAAACAGATGAAAAAGTGCTTGCTTAACAGAATCAAGTCAACATACACCTTGCACAATTCGTCAATTCAAGAGATGCAGAGTATATTATTATTTTGAGTTTGACCATATTAAAACTTAAAATAAAGTGATGGGGTAAAAATATGGCATTTAAAGAAGATTCACAAGTAGGTCCTGAAGACATGTATGTAGCAGCAGAACACATCAAAAGAATGCGGGGAACTATATTTGGCATGATAAAAGTCATATCTCCCAACTGATGATGGCAGTTACTGCGGAGTGGGGAGTAATATAGGAAAAACTTAAAAGTAGACGCACAATACAAACATGGTTTCCAGATTTTATCTGCATACTACTAGATATAAGTCAAATAGTTTCCATATCTATGATGCAAATTTATCATGAAAAATGCTATCACTTATAGAAATATGGCATCACATAATTGAGTAGATCCAACCGACTACCAGAAACAAGCCAGAAATCTACGAAGCATGTTTATAACGGTTCTGTAAAATGATTGCCCCTACAGCATTAATGGAAATACTATGTCACCTGAGAAATTAATTGCCAAAGCGCACAACATGATCACAAATTCTACAGGGCTGCAAGTGCTCACCAAGAGAAGCCAGCTGCTGCATCTTCCCGGACCCAGGTGGCCGCCCTCTGCCCCGTTTCTCCGTCAGTGCGCCTGAACCAGAACCCCCTGACCCTGTCCCCGACCCAAATCCTGAGCCAGGTGTTGTAACCATCATGCCCATTCCTGGGCTCGACGAATGAGGCGTCGACGGAGATGGCGAGAGCCCCAGCGTCACCGACCCATCAGGCTTATACTTCCTTGGCCTCCCGCGCTTTTTCTTCACTTGCTCATCCTGGCCAGCCTCTCCCCCCTGATCCCCTTTAGCATCACCGCTCACGGCCACAACACCCATGCCAATGTCCATGCCCCCGTTGGCACCGCCACCAGCGTTGTGCTGCACCATATGCTGTGAGCCACCACCGCCACCGCTGTGCTCA
>NW_024116921.1:0-9793 GCF_003073215.2 Triticum urartu
TTAATTCGGTCCTCACGAGTATGCCCATGTTTCTTCTCTTATTTTTTGAGGTACCGGTGGGAGTCCGGAAGAGACTAGATTTCTATCGTTCACGTTTCTTTTGGCAGAGTGATGATGTTAAGCGAAAATACAGACTTGCTAAATGGGACATCATCTGTAGACCGAAAGACCAAGGGGGTCTTGGTATTGAGAATCTGGAAGTGAAAAACAGATGTCTCCTTAGCAAGTGGCTGTTTAAGCTTTCTGTCGAGACGGGGGCTACTTGGGCGCAGATCTTGCGGAACAAGTACCTTCACTCCAGAACCTTGTCCCAGGTGACAGTGAGACCGACTGACTCGCCTTTTTGGAAATGATTGATGAGAGTTAAATCACTCTTTTTCAACAGGACTCGTTTCGTAGTGGGAAACGGTACTGCTACGAGGTTTTGGGAGGATACATGGCTAGGGGAGACGCCCCTCGCACTCCAATATCCTTCCTTGTATAACATTGTTCAGCGTAGAGATGCCAACGTTGCAACAGTGATGCAGTCCGTTCCGCTTAACATCCAGTTTCGGAGGACGCTAGTGGGGACCCGTTGGGAAGCTTGGCTCCATCTCGTTAGAAGATTGATGGATGTTCGGCTGTCTCAACAGCCCGATCAGTTGTGCTGGAAATTATCTAAGAATGGCGAATTTTTGGTTAAATCCAGGTATTTGGATGTTATCAACTCTACTGTGATTCCTAGATCGAAACATGTTTGGAAAGTCAAAGTTCCTTTAAAGATCAAAGTGTTTATGTGGTTTGTGCATAAACAAATTATCTTAACGAAGGATAACTTAGCAAAACGCAATTGGACAGGATCTACCAGATGTAGTTTCTGCGACCAACACGAATCAATCAAACATCTATTTCTAGATTGTCGCTTAGCAAAAAATTTGTGGCGGTCGGTCCACATTGCTTTTAACATTACACCACCGAATTCCATCAATTCGTTATTGGACGTGGCTTGATGGGATAACTTTTGATATCGCGAGACATATTCGTGTAGGAGTGTGTGCTTTATTATGGGCAATCTGGAATTGCAGAAATGATTTGGTTTTTAACAGAGCAACAAATATTCATTTTTTGCAGGTTATATTCAGAGCCACTGCGCTGATCCGTATGTGGTCGCTACTCACTCCGACGGAGGCCAGGGAGCATTTGGTTACTGCGTCTACCCGATGGGAGATGGTAGCTCGGAATATTTTCAACCGGTTTGGATGGCGGTCATGTAATAGGATAGACGTATAGTGCTCTTATCCTTCTTTGCCAGCCGGTTGTGGCTTTTTCTTTTCAGCTTTGGTGAAGCATTTTCCTATTTCATTTCAGACTTGGAGACCTCTGTTGGATATTTTGTTTTTTAATAACATTAACCGTATGCATCGTTCAGATGCAGAGGCTGTGGCTTACCCCTTTTCGGAAAAAAAGGAACGGAAGGAGTGCATCATATGGATGTTCTTCGTCATCCGTCGTGGAGATAGGCTGGATGGCGACGTGGAACCGAAAAGGGCGGCCTCCTCCACAACGTGGCACCTCTCATGCACGCAAAGGACACGTGTGCGCGCCTGGAAAGCGTACGTGTCGCTCGGGCCTCTTCGCGGGATGATGGTGTTGTGCTAGTCGGCCGCAGCTCATTTGCGCGCGCCCTACTGGCCGGCACCACCAAAAGCAAATGAAACCGCTTTTGGATTAGTTAATTGCGAATTACTAGGATTCAGGTTGGATTTTGACAGGGAAATCAACGCCGCGATCTTTACTACTAGTAGTGTAGTCTGGTGGTGCAGAGCTTGTGCGAGGAGCAGATCATCGTGCCCATGGAGACCCAGCAGGAGCCGACCAAAGCCGGCGCGGTGGTGGCGCCGCCGGGCGTCGCCGGTGAGCCGGCCGGCAGCGGTGGCAGAGTTCTCGAGAGTAAGATCTGTTCTTTCTTGAACCTTTGTGCGATGCTGACTCTAATCGATCGATCCGTCTTGCTCCCTGCTGCAGATGGACCTCCGGCGCCAACAGCAGCACAGCAAGGACCTGCAGCCCCTCCGGGTTCAGCAACCGACAGAGGTACGTACACCATACAGTGTCCATCAGCTGCTTCAAGTTTCGGCGAATTTGATTGCAGTTTTTTTTATGGTATGAATGCAAAAACGCACGAAATGAATGAATTCTCGCACAGACGCGGTGCTGGCGAAGGTGGAGATGGAGAGGAAGCTGTCGATGGTGAAGGCGTGGGAGGAGAACCACAAGAGCAAGGCCGACAACAGGTGCATGCCTCCACTCAACTCAGCTTAACTGAACTTTGCACGACAGAGTTCTCTACTGCATCTTTGGTAATTCGATTCTACGTGTGATTCTTAACCGGCCAAAATATATGGTTCAGGGCTGAGCAGAGGATGTCGTCCATCATGTCGTGGGAGAACACCAAGAAGGCGGCTGTCCAAGCCAAGCTCCGAACACGGGAGGTATGTCTCTCAACTCTGAAACTCTGTCCCCCGCAAAAAAAAAAAAAAAAAACTCTGAAACTCTGAATCGGGCCTTACTTCCGGGCACTTGAGTTAGCTGCGAAGTTCAGCCTGTTCTATACACCACAGGCCAGTTGACGATAATGCTCCTCAAATAATCCATTTGCAGGAGA
Source organism: Triticum urartu (assembly GCF_003073215.2). Lineage (NCBI taxonomy): Eukaryota > Viridiplantae > Streptophyta > Magnoliopsida > Poales > Poaceae > Triticum > Triticum urartu. The sequence goes on from NW_024116921.1 coordinate 2,645, forward strand.
AGCTGGAGAAGAAGAAGGCGGAGTACGCGGAGAAGATGAGGAACCGGGTCGCGATGATCCACAAGGAGGCGGAGGAGCAGCGGGCCCTCGTGGAGGCGAGGCGGCAGGAGGAGATGATCAAGTGCCAGGAGATGGCCGCCAAGCACCGGTCACAAGGGACTACGCCCAAGAAGAAATTCCTCGGTTGTTTTGGATGAGCAGCCAGCCAGCCAGCCACTGAAACATAATCATAGTGAAAGTTGTGAAGTAGCTTAGGTAAAAGAGGTGCTCTCTCTACTGCTCTTGCTCTCTTCTTTTGGAACATCGATCATAAGCTTGGATCGTGCACTGAATGTCTGATGCACATACATAATGTTGTTGCGCTTGTTCTGTTTCGGTTTGTGGGATGTGATGTAAGCTGTGTAAGTAAACAAACGGTACTCAGATTTGAGAAAATGTCAAGAAATGTTTCCTAAGAATGTCACTCTGGTTCTTGTTATTCAGAGATGTTCCCTTCTTTTTAGTGCCTTCAGACAAGATCGCAGGCAGGCAGGCAGGTTTAGACTTCACGAATTGTCGGCTCTCGCCACACTTTGGTAGAGTTCTTTTTGTCTTTTTGAGACAACACGCTGCCCGGTCCTTTTCTTTTTTGACGCAACACACTGCCCGGTCCTGGGGCAGGCCGAGCGGGGCGGCGGCCCCGGACCGCCCGAAACCAAGGGGCCCATCCCGTACTACACTTAATTCTGAAGGCCCATGCATATTAAAAAACTAGAAGGAGGCCCAGGCTCATGTTTGACTCGCATAGAGAGATGCTGGAGCGCGCAGTTTCTATATGGCGGGAGCAACTAGTTAATAAGCGCTTCTTTGGGAGCCTCGCAACGATCAGCGTCATTTGGCGCGCTCTTAGCCATTCGTCACGTGTTGCGCTCTGGGCGCTCTCTCCGAATTTTGTTTTTTTATTTTTCTGCACGTGTTTTCGGTTTTTAAACGATTATTTTGGGTTTTTTCGATGTTTTTGTTTTCCATCGGTCTTTCTCAGCTTTTCAATCAAAAAATATTGAAAAAAAACTTTTATACGCGAAAAAGTGAGTTTTTTTCTTTTCGCGAGAGTCACAGTTTTGCTTTCGCGAGTTATGGCCGTGCCTCTTCAAAAACGGAAAAAACACATTCTTTGTTTTTTTTTCTTTCGCGAGAGTCACGGTTTTGCTTCCGTAAGAGGCACGGTTTGCTTTCGCGAAAGTCACAGCCGTGCCTCTCGAAAACAAAAAAACGCGTTTTTGTTTTTTTTTTCTTTCGCGAGAGTTACGGTTTTGCTTCCGCGAGAGGCACGGTTGTGCTTTCGCGAGAGTCACGGCCGTGCCTCTCGGAAAGGAAAAAACGCATTTTCTGTTTTTTTCCTTTCGTGGGAGTCACGGTTTTGCTTCCGCAAGAGGTATGGTTGTGCTTTCACGAGAGTCATAGCCGTGCCTCCTCGAAAACGAAAAAAAACGTATTTTCTCTTTCTTTTTTCCTTCTACGAGAGTCACGGTTTTGCTTTCGCGAGAGGCACGGTTGTGATTTCACGAGAGGCACGGACGTGCCTCTTTCGGAAAGGAAAACCCGTGCTCCCGGTTCGGTTTTTTCGTCCTATTTTTTTTGTCCCTTTTTTTGTGAAAAAATATTCGTCAAAACCTATCAACACGAGATCTAGTTTTGAAGATCTCGACGCGAGGAATCAAACGGTGAAAGCGGTTCAAGATTTGAACGCACGGTTTGAGAGATAAAACGTTTTGAATAAACGGGTTTACGAAAAAAGGAAAAACTCCCTGGTTGCGACAAGTAGCGTGCTGCATGTGCACCACTTGTTGCAACCAGGGAGATTGGAGTTATCTTTGTAACGAGGACTCCTCAATTAGTGATTTCGCTATATGGTGCGTACCGCGCCGGGCAGCATCGTAGCGCATACCCCTTCACGCATGCTACTGTTTCAATGGGCCGGCCCATTTCGGGTTTTCCCACACAACCGGTTTTGGGAAACCTTCCCTCAACCGGGTTTTTTCTCTTTTTTCTTTCTTTTCCTTTTTTGATCTTTTTTCTGTTTTCTTTTTATTTTTTTTCTTTTTTCTGTTATTCTATTTTTCATTTTTATTCTTGTTTTTGATTTACGTAAATCTTCTAAATTCGTATTTATTTCGTGATTTTTTTTCAAATATTAACATTTTTCTGGTAAATATGGTTTTGTTTTTACAAATTTGTGAACACTCTGTTAAATCATGTATATTTTTTTGAAACCATGAACATATTTTTATAAATTTCGAACAATTTTTCAAAATCGTGAACATTTTTTATAACTTTATGTACATTCTCTTAAATGATGAACATGTTTTAAAATTTGTGAACATTTTTTTTGAACTTATGAACATTTTTTTGAATCATGAACAATTTTTAAATTCAAGACAATTTTTTGAAATCATGAACATTTTTTATAAATTTTTGAAAAGAATTCGAATTCATGAACCATTTTTTAGAATCATGAACAATTTTTGAATCATGAATATTTTTTGAATCATGGACATTTTTAAATTCTAGACAACTTTTTGAAATGATGAACATTTTTTACAAATTCTTGAAAACAATTAAATTTCACGAACATTTTTTGAAATCATGAGCATTTTTACAAATTTTATGAACATTTTTCAATTTTGCAAACATTTTTTGAAATCATTAACATTTTTTAAATTTGTGAACATTGTTTCCCAAATTAATGAACAATTTTTGAATTACCGAGCATCTTTTTTAAATCATGAATATATTTTTAAAAATTATGATTATTTTATTCAAAATTAGCAACTTTTCTGAAATTTAGAACCTATTTGATATCCTGAATTATTGAAAAAAAGAAAATAAGAAAAAGAAAACAGGTCATGCGCAAAAAAAAAAACAGGCGGCATCCCGGCCGCACATGGGCCGGCCGAGAAGGGGAGCGGGGGGTGCGCGCCCGCTTCCTTCGCAGCGCGTGCTGCGCCGTACAGGAGGCCTCGCTGGAGCGTACACACCAGGACGCATCGCCTTGGCTAAAGAAAAGAAAAAAACAGGAGGCATCGCGGCATCCTCAATTCGACTTCTACTGGAGTCCAGGATGTCTGCGTGTTCGTCTTTCTTCCTCCCAACAAGCAGCGATCTTTGCATTTCTGATTCTATACTTGTCCAACGATTTTTTCCGATTGGTACTACTAAGGCCCTGTTTGGCTACAGGGACTAGACTAGAAAAATTCTCTTTTAGTCCCTATGTAACTAAACAGGAGGGATTTTTTTTAAGGGACTAGAAAAAGACTCTACTGAAGGGTCTTTTTTCTATAGTCCCTGGGACTAAAAAAAGTCTAGTCCTTTGCAACCAAACACCCCTAACTTTTTCTCCCATGAAAGATCATGCACTTCAATTCGCAAGATCTGTCTCACCTCCTCATATGATCAGTTTGTCTGTCATATTCAGCTCAGTGGACAATTCCAAGTCTAGGCTGCAATCTCAAAGGTCCATCACTGTAGGAGTATTTCTGAGATCTCATCTAACGATTCATCATTTTCTGCGATGAATGAATATGCCTCCCTGCTGATACGTACTTACTCAAACCTAGCGTCCCTAGCTAGAAAACTGCGTGCTGAATCCTTCAGATAGAGATACTAGCTAGTGCATATGTGAGATTGTGAGGTGCCTGCTCCATTGTGTTTATGCTTAATTTGGTGACATGTGAGAAAGATAAAAGGCAAGAAACCGTGCTGTGTGTGTACACATTTGTTTGTTCGTGCATGTGTCTTCCCCCGAAGTGGCATGTTAATTGTTGTTGGTTCTATACAACGTAGGATTAAAAATTTCATTTACTTATCCTTCTTTAGCCCTTCTTGGTTAGTTATATCTTCTTCAGCAATTTGCAAGCTCCGGCCAACTGCTTAGTACTAGTTTTCCTGAACTAAACACTTGATGAGCTCTTCTTGTTCTCTCAATGATTTGGATGACATTAATATATGCTTACGGTCTTTTACAGTTATAAATATATATTCTTCCTATATAGCATCAATGCCTTCTTTCTCTGTGTGGCATACACATTCGCTGAATCCTGGCAAAAGCAACGACGGCTACAGCAAGTTGCAGCATGTTCGCACTTGCTCCATCATGTGCATTTACACTAGGATGACACAGGCATAATTCAACCATGCATCAACACATGAACATGGGAACACATGAACACTTTTACACAATGACAAGATTAACTTCCGACAAAGACTGCAGAGGCCGGGGGTCATCCTCCTTTTCTAAAAAAACTTCCGACAAAGACTAAATATATTTTAAGCTTCTATTATCTAAAAAAATACACATTTATTCTCAACTTGGCTATGAACTAAAATTCAGTTAAGAGGTCAACAGACAATCAGATCAGTGCCAGTGCATCCGAAACAGCCAGCCATTCAAGTCTCCTTTGCATGTGCACACGCAGAGAAAGACCGCTCAAGGATGAAAGGAATCAATAGAAAATTATGATGCCGGAAAAGATTCCTATACGGTGCAATCCTATGAATCAAGCGACCGATGTAGAAAAAACTCCTAAGAATTCAAATCCTATGAAAAAATATTCCTTGAATAAAAAAGGCTCTTAATAGCATCTACGGCCGGACTTAGCAAATCCAACCACGGGCGCGTCCGCGGGCACTGACAGGGCACTCCTAAAAAAATGCAATTCACATTCGGACACCTCAATTACCATATCTCAAATCCATACAAACTCATGCAACTACGTCATGCACACGCATCGTCCGGCTACTCCATCACACTACACTAAACATGCCATCGGACTACCAAAATTTGGCATGTTTGGCTATGGTGGAGTTCACCCATGGCTGCCTTTGCCCTTCCCGGCGCCCTTGTTGTCCTTCTCGCGGAAGTACCGGTCAAAGACGCAGTGCGGATCGGCCCGGATCTGCTCGTCTCCAGAGCTGTCCTCCTTCTCCTCCTTCGGTGGCAGTCCGGCCATGGCACGGACCGCCCGATTCTGCTCTCGGTCGAGGGCGCACGTGTTCCTCCGCTGCCGTTTCTTCACAATGCGGGCGCTGATGCCTTCCTCCTCTGCGGCTGCCCGCGCCGCCGCCGCCATTTCCGCCGCGATACGGGCCTCGGCGGCCCTTAACCTCTCCTTCCCACGGCGGGGCGCCTGTTCCCGGTGGGACTCATAGTCTGCCCGAACGGTGATGGGAAAGGAGAGGTGTTCCAGCTGCCGGGACCGCGAGGATCTAGCACAAGAGGACCTGAGCACCCGGTGAGCCGACGCTATGGCGTCGTGGCGGACGTATCCGTCCGTCGGTCGGGCGCTGTCCTCCCGGGAGCGGCGGAGTGCAATACGGACTGTCATTGCCTCCTCCAACCCACACGGGATGACACCCCAGTCGACGGATCCAGACTGGTCGGAGTCCGATCCGTTGTCTGCCACGGCGGAGAAGGCCGGAATCCGCCGGAGGTGAGCTCAGTTGGCGAAGGGGGTGGAGTGAAGTGGCTAGGGTTTGCTCCGACGAGCGGATGGGGACAAATATAAGTGGGGTCGGGTGGGCCAGCATGGGCCGTGGCGGGCGTGCCCGGGCGCCCCATATCCGCCACATATTTGGGCTGGATATGGGTGGGTCAAAAATTCGTGACCGATCAGTGACCGGACGGCCCGCCCGGGCGTATGAGGCAGGTTTGAGAGGTACGGCTATAGATGTTCTAATGTCTTACCGTGTGACTCACAATTTGGTGTAGCAACATTGGCGCCGCGTAGGAAATCTTGTGTTTCATGCTTGCACCAAGTATATTGGCATTGACTATGACTTTGCGAGAGAAGGAGTTGCTAAGAACCTTCTAGACATTTGGTTCATTCCTTCTAAGGTCGTGTTAAAAATGGCTTCAGAAAGCAAGGTCATACGAATATAAAAAGGGTTCAAGCACAATCTCAAATCAAGCGAGTTGTAACTGAAAGAGGTTATTATAACATGCTAAAAATAATTGTACTTCTTGATATACATGAGTGATTACTAGTTAGAGATGAAACCGAATTGTATCCTGAATAAGACCAAAGGCTTGTTGATCAAGATTGTAAAAAATTCAAACCATGCAAGCTAGCCTAGGCTAATGCTCTCTCTATTAATAAACAACCACACGACCTCTATGGAGTTGGAACAATTCAACCAAGCACCAAAGTTTATAGTGTCATTCGCAACTTGGACACTGATAACTCACACTTGTTGTATCAACTCTCACCACGAGATTGTATCCATTCAGTACCAACCCATTGAAGGCGGCCTCGACGTCGTCCGACCTTTCCACTGCCACCATTGCTATGGTAACACATCCTGTCCAAGGTGATGTCACTTCGGTGGTCAAAACTTTGCCATGCCTGCTTACATAAGTGAGTCAAAAGTTCCTCATAATAATAAATAAATAATAATAATAACAATCAATTATGAAGTACCCCCTCTGTTTCATATTAATTATTAGGGATTTTTACATCTGTGCCCCTGGTTCCTTAACTCTACTCTCATTCATTCCCACGCTCTTAACTTTTGCTCACTTTTCCCCACTCCTTTGTCTGAAACCCTCATAAATGGTCACAACGGAGGATGCCGTCGGGTCAAACCATTGACCTTAACTTTGACGAGTGGGGTCGCATTAAGACACGTCAGATGAGCTTGTCTGAGGGATCCCCTTGTCTGAACCTCGAGCAACTTCAGCAGCACGCCGCTCTGCCCCCTCCATCGCCGTCATGCCCTCCATCCACTAACCCCATTTCGCCTCCGCCGCCGTCGTGCCCTCCGCCAGATCTACCCCCACATCCCCCTCAGGACTAGGCAACAATGTCAGGGGAGCAGGTTCTCAAGCCCATCAACCGTGGAGAGGATTGGGTCGAATCGGCGGCGGATAATTCATGGATTACACTTGGGTAAGCGTCGTTTCCCTTCTAACATATTTGCTGATTCATACATTCGGCCCTATTTGACAGCTAGTCGCGTGAATCGATCAAATTTTGCTGAATTGTTCCCGGCCTAACTGTAACTTCTCCTTATTTGAATCGAGTAGGATTCACTAGTAGAAAAGGGGGCAATGGTCCAGGCTGGGTCAGCCCATTAGTCCCGGTTCAGTCTAGAACCGGGACCAATGGGGGCATT
>NW_024116922.1:0-9903 GCF_003073215.2 Triticum urartu
TAGTTTCGGTGCTTGATCGGTCGGGTCGCGAAGACGTACGACTACATCAACCGCGTTGTCATAACGCTTCCGCTATCGGTCTACGAGGGTATGTAGACAACACTCTCCCCTCTCGTTGCTATGCATCACCATGATCTTGCGTGTGCGTAGAATTTTTTTGAAATTACTACGTTCCCCTTCATCTACGTCTCTGTTGTGCCTCAAACTCCACTACTCCATAGCCTGTAACGACATCATGGCGCCGCCATCGCCGATCTGCCAAAGAACCTTGGGTTTCACCCATATGGAGACAACACCCCAATCAAGAGAGGAGAGATGCCGACACACATCAGCATTCCATCCATCCTCCAACACATCAGCGCCACAAGCAACCCCTTCCATATTCCAACATCCACACCAGCATGACCAGGCCGCTGGCACCACGATCAGCAAGTCCACCACTACAGGTGGACAACCGAGTGACCCAGATCAGATCCAGTCGATGCTGCCGCCATCCACACCTGCGCTGCAGCCTCCGACAGACGCCCGTGACCTCAGGCACCCACGCACAGCATAAGTGACGCAGCTTCAGTGACTTTATGAAGCCAAGTCTCACTGTAACTTAGCTGCTATTATCAGCCGTCCGTGAAAGATCCAACGTTCCAGGTTGATCTATTTTTCATACTGAAAATTTTGAAGTGTTCATAAAAAATTGGAAAAATTATATCACAAATGTTTCGTTTTGTATTGTGGGAAAGTGTCAACCCATTTGGATGTATGGTTTGCGATTAAATAGCCTTTTGAGCTCAGATAAATAAAAAATGTGCATTCACAAGCGATTCAGTAGCGGCCTTTGAGCCCACGAGGGCGAGCCTGAAAGCCCCAAGCCCCCTACTCCACCACTCCCCCCACTCGCTCCCCTCCCCTTCCCCAGCCAATTTTTGCTGGAGCTGACGCCGCACAAGATGGCGGTGTGCCACCTCGTGCAGGTCTTCGCGCCGCCGGCGCAGCAGCAGCATCAGGCCCCGCCCTTCCCCTTCGACTCCGTCGCCCACCACAACCGCCTCGGCCTCTTCCTCTTCGCCCTCACCCGCGTAACTTCCTCCCGCTCCCACGCCCGTGCCCCCTCTCGCTCTTGTCCGTGTGCTCCCACCGCTACCACTCGGTGGAGACTAGCTTTACCATTATCTCTAAGCCCCATTGCATACAGTAATGTAATTAGCATCAAAATGCAGAATGGGCTTCGTCTGCTGAAGTATTCATCTAGTTTGTAGCATTCAGTAAAGCATCAGTTGTTCGCCGGTTTAGCCGATTTTGTTATTGTAACTTCTCGGTAGCTGTTGTATTTTGCATGAGAAACTTGACAGCTGACGCAGCCACATTAGCGCTGATTCGCTATGGCCTTGCGAATGGCAGTGTTGTTGATATATGCAATTTGGACTTGGCTCGAGAGAATGTTCATCAATACATTTGGTGTCAATCGATTGCATGTAGTTCTTCTACTGTTTTTGATGTACACGGTTATATATATGTTGCCAAGTTCGAGGCCTTGTATGTATTGCATTGTAGCTTCCTTTTTCTTGTCTCCCTCTCCGATGCAACATTTTGACTCATACCTTATTCTTCTTGCAGTCATGTGAGGATTTTTTGGAACCGCCACTGGAAGAGCTTTTAAGGCAGTTGAAGGCGGTAGACGATTTAGTTAATGGTTGGCTTTGTGAGCAGTTGACAACCACACTGGCTGGGCTTAACTCACCAGACGATTTGTTCAACTTTTTTGATAAGCTAAGAGGTGAGCTTCACAGTATGGATGGATGTTTGAGTCCTTGCTATTCCCTTCTTAATACATGCCTCCCAAATAGACAGCTTACCCTGCAGTGTTTTTCGCCAGGTGTGCTCACTTCACCGGACGGTGGAAGTGTGGAAGATGAATTTCTGGACCCAAATAGTCAGCTTGGAGTTTTTCTTCGTTGCTGTATACTGGCCTTCAATTCCATGACTTTTGAGGTGCTACAACTAGAATATTGCACTGACATCCCTTTCTTTTGATATTTATATGCCCTTCTTTTGATTATTTTTATGCCCTTTCTCTTTTCTTATTTGGGGTATTAACTGAGTAGGCTGAAAATTCTTGTAGGGTGTCTGCCATCTGTTGGCAAATCTTGTGGCGTACTGTAACTCAGCTGAGGCTTCATATGATTTGGCAGAAGATGAGGACTTTAATGGTGAAATAGAAATGGGCGACCCGATGGATGCAGATATAGGTGTTAGATCTGGTGTATTTGACAGATATACTCAAGGCTATGCCACTGAGAGCCATATGGGGGAGAGCTCTTCGTCTCTAGTCCATGCACCTATCTCACTTCATAATTTTGATGAAGGTAAACTTGAATTCTAAACCCTTTTAACCTAATTTTTAATTTTTAACTTTACTTTGATGGGACTGTGGAATTATTTGAATTTGCCAAGGAAGACAGAATAAATGGCACACCAGAATTTTTAAAATCATCTGTGACCAATAAGAAAGACAGAATGCAACAAGTACAACATGGAAGAAATGCTAGCTCAGAATTTAGCATGTAGTCAGTTTTTTTTTTTTGAGCTGTCATATGTGATCATGCAAAGAGTTATCCGCCCCTGAATTAGTATTGACATTAATGTCAAGCTTGTAATGTTTGCCTCCTAAGATGCTATCTTGACATCTGGTATTAGAAAAATGTACACTAGTATTCAACTGATTTCCTTCAAGCACATGCCATTTAAATAATGTCATCTAGCTGTGTCAGTGTGTCGGAATTATCACACTTTATTTTTTCATTATACAATTAACTAATTATTTGGTAATAGTAATGCCAGCATTTGCGGCTTCATCACCTTGCTTCTTTTTCTAATGCCTTTTGTGTACTTGAAAGTGAACCATTTGCCACTCAGGTTATGTGAATCATGTTTCAAAATATTACTAAATGATGCTCACCACAATTATTGTTGATTGATTTTTTTATTTTGTATATATGCTGGTTATTTTTGTTGCCAAACAGATTAGGTGACTGAATTTTACTCTTCTTTGTTCATCCACCATACCACATGAAATCTATTTGTGAGAATTATTTTGGTTTTACCAGGATGGCAGGGTGTCAAATGGTCAACTATACTTATATAGCATTTGTCTTCCCTTTTCTAGCCGATATTTTCAAAGCAGAGGATAATCCAACTTGTCTGAGATCAAGGTGGCAATTAGAGGCATTTCTGAACCAGCAAGCTGACGTTCTTGAAAAGTGAGTATCGTTTCCTACATTTAATCAGCTAATTCACGTATCGGAAACTAAAGGATATGCGCAGTGCCTTTAACGGCAGCTCTTTTGCTGCAGGGATCCCAGCTCAGTGCCTTTGAATTCATTTAACAACACTATGGCACAGCTTCAGACATTAGCTCCAGAGCTTCATCGTGTAAGTTATGCCACAGTATAATGCATCTGATATGTGACTATGACAGTGAACAGCTCCCAATACTTTTTGGTTTACTTTGTACCCTTGTTCTACCTGTCAGGTCCAATTCTTGCAATACTTGAATGCTCTTTGCCATGATGACTATGTTGCTTCATTAGACCATCTTCACCGCTATTTTGATTACAGGTCAGTGCCAGACCCTCAACCATACTATGGGGAGTGCTGATATTGTGACCACATTTTTTCCATAATTCAATGTTACTATTGAGCATTTAGTCACCAGCTCATTGTGTGACTTTTTGATGTTTTAACATCTGTTTTGTCCATTTAAGCAATGCCTGATGACATTTTTAAATTTAAGGAATGCTTTTTGTATGCAATGTCCTGATAAATCAGCATAGTCATGTTATGCTATAGAATCTAGACTGTTGAAGCATATACACGAAATAAAACCACCAAAAGTCTTATTCATTCAACAGTGTCACCTATATTATCCTAGTGCAGTGTTGCTCAATGCTACAGCTTATTTGTTGGCCTGCTCGCTAGGCTGAAAGGTTGGATTCTTTTGCCCACAACCCAAGATGTGATAATGACATGTTGCGTATGCTGTATATTGGAGACACAGTAACCTCTTGTAAATTTGTTCCTAACTGGTTATACTTTATTTATAGTGCTGGGATGCAAGGACTTTTCAGTCGTTCTTCATCTCCTCACCAAGATAATATTGTCGGAAAGTATGAGAGTGCTCTGCTCTGCTTAGGCAACTTGCATTGTTATTTTGGACATCCAAAGAAAGCCCTAGAGGTAATATAAGGTATTGGTTTATCTTGTTTTCTGCTATCAGCATATCACTCCATCGAGCTATTTATTTCAACATTGCACATTAATTATTGTTCTGTTGGGTTGCTTTCTTGCAGGCATTCACAGAAGCAGTGCGTGTTTCTCAAATGGTTAGTTTACTGAACTTGTCTATTTCTCAAATATAGTGTCAAAAACGCTCTTATATTATGGGATGGAGGGAGTAGAATTCTATCCAACCATGTTGAAAGAAACAATGATTATTCATGCCTTGCATGTATGTTACATTTTTGTAGTGTTATTTCAATATTAATGCAAGCCGCTCTTCAGTTGGCTGCTTAACAGATGCGATATTTTTTTTTCAGAACAATGATGATTCATGCCTTGCATATATATTAGGAGCCATTTCCAATCTATTATCAAAGATAGGAATATCAAGCACAGTTGGACTAATTGGTTCTCGATATTCACTTGGAAACAATATTGGACTGGGCACACCATTGTCCATTCAGCAGCAGTTGCTTGTTCTGTTGAAGCGATCACTTAAGAGAGCTGATATGCTGAAACTTACAAGCTTGTTATCCTTTGATCACATCTCTCTTGCAAAATTTGATTTGAAGGTAAGATCTCAATTTGGTATTATCTGCCTTTATAAGGTCTTTAAGATACTTAGCTATGCTTAAGTTTCTTTGGTCATCTTACTGCTTTTGTATGCTGTCGGGCTGTCCTAGTGCTAGTGTTCAGACATGGGATCACAACTTTTATATACAGTGTAGCTGTGCGTCCTTGTTGATCTGTGTTTTCTTCTGACTCTAAACCTTTGCTTGCCAGCATGTCCAAAGGCCGTTGGTGTCCTTTGGCCCTAATGGTTCTACAAAGCTTAGAACATGTCCTGCAGATGTCTGCAAGGTATGCCACACTTAAGCTATAAATAATATCACACTCAGTCACTCATCCCCAATATAGAGGATGTATATGTTTGCTTCTAAATTAATTAGGTTTTCTGTCTTATGTTTTATTGCAGAATTTAAGATTAAGTTCCCATGTGCTGTCCGACTTTGGCGCAGATGGCTTATCAATTTCGAGTGATAATGGTAGTTTCAGCACCTCATGGCTTAAGAATCTGTCTGATGCTTCCAGTTCTTGGTGTAGTAGCTCAACAAAGCCTAGAAAATTTATTACAAATGACTTTGACAATTTCCACTTTCATGCACAACCAAGTCCAATACCTACGTCAGTATTGCAATTAGCTGGCTCAGCATATTTGATGAGGGCCACTGCCTGGGAGCACTATGGAAGGTACTGTTCTCTGTTAATGTTTACTATAAAAATGCATTTTCATAGCAGAAATTGCAAGTTGTATAATTATTTTGCCAGCTTGGCACATAATTGTGGATGTGCTGGCAAAAGGGAGCGTTAGATAAACAATGACCAAATGTCTCAGTTTAGGAAGTGCAAATACTTGGGCCGCATGTTGTTGGACTATTCGTTGATACTGCTAAATATTAGATAACTTTAAATACTAGAAACAGCAGGATATTGGCCTCACCTGTTGTTACTTGTTCGATGTGCATACGGCCTTTTAAAAACTTTTGGTCTTACAAAGCGTTAATTCAACCCTTGGTCTGCTTCAGCCTCTTGCTACATGAAACCATTTGATCGTCTCCTTTGTTGCCAACTCTCAGCTGACGTTTTATTGCATTCCATTATTAGTTGAAGTTATGGTAAATCATATTATGGAATGAACTCCAATGTTTTTCTCTTTTTTTTTGCCCACTTGCTGTCTATATCCTTTCAAGAAAACTGATTTTGGTTAACTCTCTCCACAGTGCTCCGATGGTTCGAATGAATACGCTGGTCTATGCAACCTGCTTTGCTGATGCTGCAAGGTAGAACATAATGAAATTCTGGCAATTATATTTGTGTAACACTTCAACTTTATGTACATAATTATCCTGTACCATGCAAGCAGTAGCTTTTAAATCTCTTGATGCTTTGCTAGATATGTGATAGTATTGTATTTTCTTTAACAGTTCATCAGAGCTGTCACTGGCATATGTCAAGCTAATTGAACAGTTAGCAGTCTTCAAAGGATATTCAGGTTAGTTACTTGTATATGACCAACATGTATGTGCTACAACCTCCAAGAGCTATGTAAGTTTCCATAGTTTCTTATGGATTGATAATATCCATTTTTCTGTAGCGGCATTCTGTGCGCTCAAGCTTGCCGAAGAGAAGTTCCCATCCTCGACGAATTCGCAGATCCACCTTCTCAAAATGCAATTGCTACATGAGCGTGCCCTGCATCGGTACGAAGCTTCACTTCTTCTATCAACTGCACTACGTCTACAATTTGATCTGTTATTATTTGGTGTAAAATTGATCCATGTAGAGGACACCTGAGAATTGCGCAACAAATCGGTGATGAATTTGGGGTGCTCTCATCTTCTGTCAGTGGAGTAGACATTGAGCTAAAGACTGAAGCCAGTCTACGGCGTGCCCGCACGTTACTCGCTGCAAAACAGTTTAGCCAGGTTCTGAATTTACTTGCTTACTAGAGTTTACCCAAGAAGCACACGTGTTACGCATCTTATTGATCCTTTTATCTTTCATCCCTGCAAGTGGATTGACATATTTTGAACGCGTTTACTGTCTCCTTTGTATCCTTTGTGCAGGCAGCAGCTGTGGCGAATTCCCTTTTCACTACTTGCTACAAGTACAACATGCAAGTAGAGAATGCAAGTGTCCTTTTGTTACTTGCCGAAATACATAGAGTAAGACAGACCAGTTAATGTTGAGACTAGAACCTCATAAATATTGCAATGCCATGCAGAGAGAACTAATATTTTCCCTCCCTCTCCCACAGAAGTCTGACAACGCGGTCCTTGGCCTCACTTACGCATTAGCCAGCCAATCGTTTTGCAAATCGTTTAATTTGGATCTGCTTGAAGCTTCAGCCACACTTACTCTCGCTGAACTGTGGCTAGCTCTTGGATCTAACCATGCGAAGAGGGCCTTAAGTCTTGTTTATCAAAGCCTTCCTATGATTCTCGGCCATGGCGGTCTTGAGCTGCGTGCTCGGTCTCAGATAGTCTTAGCAAAATGTCATTTAACAGATCCAGAATTTTCAGGTATATAACCAGATGATGATTTCCTGCCATGTGCTTCTTACTCCACATTCAGTTGCTTGATGGACCGACCTCTGGTTATTTATTATGACAGTTTCTGAAGATCCTTGTGCTGTTCTGGACCCTCTAAATCAAGCGGCTGAAGATCTGCAGGTTTTAGAGGTGAGCTGACGGCTGCATCTCAAACTTCTCTTCCTGAATTGCTGAGACATTACCATCACCAGGATTGGGTTCAAAATGCATGAAGAGGACTATAAATCTCACGCAAATTAAAAATCCATTGTGATATGCAGTACCACGAGATGGCGGCAGAGGTGTACTATCTCAAGGCGATGACGTATAACCACCTGGGCAAGGAATATGAGAGGGAGGAAGCCGCGGCTCGTTTCAAGGAGCACGTCACCGCCCTCGAGAACCCGCGCGACGAGGAGGATTCACTCGTTTACTGATGTTGCACGGTTAATTTATAAACCCTTGGTAAAGCCGCAAAAAGGATGTCCTTCCAGTTTCTTGATAGGGTTCTCTGCAGATACGGCGACTTCATATTTTCCACACATGCTGAGATACTGACCCAAAGTGGTGCCTCATTTGCATGCAGAGTCCAAGCAGAGCGGCGAAAGTTTGCGCGCCGACATGATTCTCGTCCTTACATTTATGGATCTGTGGTGCTTGTTGACGAGATCATCACCTCCTGTGCGCACCAACTCCGCTATCATCCTGTTCCTTTTGGAATTCCGCTTGGTGGCTCAATGAGGCGGTCGGGTGTTATTTCAGTGATGTAATGGAGCTTCATGGTAGCAATGGCCGACAAGTGACGTTGTTGACGAAAAGTGTCAACGCCATATGCTATCTCTCTTTCGGTTTATATATAATGCCTGCGCGTATGTAAAACGGTCATTGATTTCCAAAATTTGGTCTAATTTGCCCAATATTGGTCAGTAAAGCTCAGTTAGCCAAATGCTTTTCGAGATGAATGTCCACTTCATCCTCTCTTTATGTGAAGCACGTGGCATCTTAGTTTGGTGGTGGTTTCGTGCGCTTAATTAGATCACTGCCATCGTAGTACAACTATATGATGTGGTTAATAGACCACTGTCATTTGTAGCAGAAAGCTCACTGCTTGAAAACGATGCAAATGCAGGGAGAAGGGATATTCAAATAATTTGGGGGAATAAATTATCTGTGCTTTGTGAACCTGCGAAATCTTGTGTAATAAGATGTCCATTTGTGTGCTCACGGCAAAATACAAAACACAAAAAACAAGATAAAGATAATAGGGTCATGCACACAGTTCCATTAGGGCATCTCCAACAGCTGTAAGATAGGTGTTGGTAAATTTGCCACCTAGGATATAATGATGATGTGACATGTAATAAATGTGAAGAGCGAGCAAAGTTGTATGTAAAATAACTAACAACCTTTGCACAAGCTCCAAGGTGCAATAGAGAGCAATCACATTTATTTTCTCATCATCTATTGGATAGCTTAGATACAGCCTATTGAAGTAGTTGTATAATAGCTTGTTGGTTGATGACATGAACATTTTACCAACAGAACTAACATACAATCTATTGGAGATGCCCTTACACATATCCTTTACTCCCCGAATTTATCCATTACACATACCCGTACTGGTACTGCCCGATGGATAATTTTTTTCTCCATACCCGCCAACCGAGAAGGTAAATGGGTACCGCCAGGCAAAAAATTGATGCTGTTTCTTTTCATTGGTAATGGGATTGTGGGTGATGGTGGCAATTGTTAGCTTGCAGTGGTGCCGTTTTTTTTAAGATCCAACAATTGCTGGCTTTTCACTGCATTAGCAGGAAGCAATGGAAAAGAAACAAATGGGGTTCGGGTCCTAGGTCCTAGGACCAGTGGCGCCGTTTGTGGATTTGAAGACCCTCTTGATTTACATTGTATTTTATTTGCTTTTTGTGTTGCATTATAGATCTTTGTTCTCCTTGACGGATAACATGTAATTAAAAAAAGTAACGAACATGGAGAAGGCCGGTTAGAAAACATTTTATTTTGGCTTAAATTTTGCCTTTTCGAATTTTGTGGTTTTTCTAATTTTTATTATATATAAAAAATTGTTTCCCATATCCGGATATACACCCTATATAGAAAAAAATAGTAATAATTAAGAAGTAAAAAAATCTAAAAATATCTTTGAAATAAACTTAATCTTCCATTGTACTCATTAAAATCAACCTGTGGTTGAATGGTTAGAGGTACTGTGGTATCTTCAGCCCATCAGGTTTCAAGTCATGGTATTTACATCTATTTCTAGATTTATTTCAGAATTTCCGACGATGCGCATTTAGTGAAAGGAGACATTTCTACGATGACTGCCAGCTCAGTCTTTCAAAGATGCTCGTAGGGATAGGATGTGCGTGCGTGCGTTCATGAGGACGAGTGTATGCTCATAGGGGCGTCCTTCCTCGGCATCCTCGTCGCCGGGGCCGGGCATGCGGCGCAGGAGGCCGCCGCGGGGCTCTCGCCGGCGGGGTTCCGCCTGGCCCTCCCGCGCAGCCCGGCGGTTCTCGAC
>NW_024116923.1:0-7925 GCF_003073215.2 Triticum urartu
ATCCAGCCGAGTGTTGAGGGAGAGTTTCGTCAGCACGACGGTGTGGTGACGATGATGATGTTCTACCGACACAGGGCTTCGCCTAAGCACTACTACAGTATTATCGAGGTGGACTATGGTGGAGGGGGCACCGCACACGGCTAAAAGATCAAACGATCAATTGTTGTGTTTCTAGGGTGCCCCCCTGCCCTCGTATATAAAGGAGCAAGGGGAAGGTGCGGCCGGCCAGGAGGAGGTGCGCCAGGAGGAGTCCTACTCCCAGCGGGAGTAGGACTCCCTCCCTTCCTTGTTGGAATAGGAGAAGGGGGAAAAGAAGTGGAGGAGAAGGAAAGGGGGGGCGCCGCACCCTTCTCCTTGTCCTATTCGGACTAGGGGGGAGGGGCACGCGGCCCTTGCCATGGCCGCCTCTCCTCTTCTCCACTAAGGCCCACTATGGCCCATTAACCCCCCGGGGGGTTCCGGTAACCCCTCGGTACTCAGGTAAAATCTCGATTTCACCTGGAACACTTTCGATATCCAAATATAGGCTTCCAATATATCAATCTTCATGTCTCGACCATTTTGAGACTCCTCGTCATGTCCGTGACCACATCCGGGACTCTGAACAATCTTTGGTACATCAAAACTCATAAACTCGTAATATAACTGTCATCAAAACTTTAAGTGTGCGGACCCTACGGGTTCGAGAACTATGTAGACATGACCGAGACACGTCTCTGGTCAATAACCAATAGCGGAACCTGGATGCTCATATTGGCTCCTACATATTCTACGAAGATCTTTATTGGTCAGACCGCATAACAACATACGTTGTTCCCTTTGTCATCGGTATGTTACTTGCCCGAGATTCGATCGTCGGTATCTCAATACATAGTTCAATCTCGTTACCGGTAAGTCTCTTTACTCGTTCTACAATACATCATCCCGCAACTAACTCATTAGTTGCAATGCTTGCAAGGCTTATAGTGATGTGCATTACCGAGTGGGCCCAGAGATACCTCTCCGACAATCGGAGTGACAAATCCTAATCTCGAAATACGCCAACCCAACAAGTACCTTTGGAGACACCTGTAGAGCACCTTTATAATCACACAGTTACGTTGTGATGTTTGGTAGTACACAAAGTGTTCCTCTGGTAAACGGGAGTTGCATAATCTCATAGTCATAGGAACATGTATAAGTCATGAAGAAAGCATTAGCAGAATACTAAACGATCATGTGCTAAGCTAAGGGAATGGGTCAAGTCAATCACATCATTCTCCTAATGATGTGATCCCATTAATCAAATGACAACTCATGTCAATGGCTAGGAAACATAACCATCTTTGATCAACGAGCTAGTCAAGTAGAGGCATACTAGTGACACTTTGTTTGTCTATGTATTCACACAAGTATTATGTTTCCGGTTAATACAATTCTAGCATGAATAATAAACATTTATCATGATATAAGGAAATAAATAATAACTTATTATTGCCTCTAGGGCATATTTCCTTCAGTGGCACGAGCCAGCGCCGGGGGCTGGGAGACCTTTAGTACCGGTTGGTAACACCAACCGGTACTAAAAGGTTTAGGGGTTTTGGTTTTATGATTTATTTTTCCTTTAATTTTTTTCCATTTAATTTTTTCATTTGCTGGTATTTTATGATACTACATATTGTACACGTTATGCATATATATAAATAGAATTTCTCATAGAACCGATCATATATATAATTTGGTATATACAATTTGGTCATCGAATGTCTCGCACCACCATTCACACATACACATGTATATATACAATTTGGTATATACAATTTCTCCTACAATTTGCAGATCATTACATGGAGGCATTATAGCGGTAGCGGGTAATGGAATTCTCCTTTGGGATCTATAACCTGGCCAAGCAAAAATCCCGCTATTTTCTTTTGAAGTGCTCGTACGCGAGCATCCGGTAGGACCTGATCCTGCATCTCCTTCATCTTTAAAGAAGAGATCAAAGTATACATGTATTATTAGTTGTGTGTATATATATTAGGTAATGATGTAAAAATTATGAATAGTGTTCTGGCAAACGTACCCATTGGTCTCTATCAGTTCTGGTCCTTTCGGTGGTCATCATGCGAATGTTCTCGCAAACATAGAATACACATAAATCAGTCTCATGCACCTGCTTCAGGGCCTTTACGAGAATAGAATTCAATCAGATAATAATTAGTTAAGCATGATAATTAATGGTATTGAAATTAGAATTAAAGATATGCATGGTAGCTAGCTGGTACTAGCTACTTAATTAATTACCTTGGGTCGGATCAATTTCAGCTCTTTTTTCCGTGGGCCTTCAACCTGTTTGATAAACTTTTGTCAAGCCCTGCCCGCCGGCAAATAAAATGAATAAAGGAGTTTTTTTTTGAAACTGGCATAAAGGAGTTATTAATTAGTTGGTATCAGGAAATGACGACCTAAAAAGAGGCCGACATATAGTTGGATAATGATTGAAATTACCTGTTGACCATCCCCTTCACGATTTCGTAGTTAGCAGCTTTTTTAAGTAGTGAGTCCAGTACTTGAACTTTTCCCTTGTCAACTTCAATGATTAACAAGATCCAGTGAAAACTGCATGCGCACACGTTTGCATATATAATTAAGCGGACATGTGCATATATAACTCATCAAAAAATTGTGGAGAGTCATTGCTGAAGTTTTTCAGTTTATTTCCCCTACTAATATATCTGAATTACCTGATCTGTGGAATTGAAGTAATAACTTGATTGGCATGGCATGTATTGCATCCATCTGGAGCTTATGGACATTGCGAAATGATTTGTGTTTTCAAGGAGTAGTGTGGAAAGATATATGGATTCTTCTGGAAAAGCAAGTGTGTCGCTTCATCAATGGAAGATTCTCTGCTCGGACACTCAATCAAAATTGATGAAGGAACACATGCTTCTGCTAGATCGGAGAAGAGGATTACCTCGAGATGAAGAATAAAGTGAACACCAGAATTGATCAACATGGCATCTATCTGAGGTCCCATTCCAGCTGATGTTAATGCTTATGTGATAGTTAGCTCCTGTATGAATTTCCTTATGCTCATGATGTCGGTCGGTTTGAGAACTTACTAGCTCAGGTACTTCGGTTTAGCCCCAGCGTTGTGAATAGTCATTATGTGTTTCTTTTTTGCCTCGTTTTTAATCAAAAGGGGCGGGGGGACCCCTTTCAATCAAAAAAAAAACTTAAAAGAAGAGATAGAGCAACCTACAGCGATTGCATAGGTGTCTACGAGCACCGAGGACAACCAACAAGGAGCTATGCCACAACTAAACAAAATACCAAGCGATACATACATACATACATGCATACATACATACATACATGCATGCATGCATACATACATATGAGTATTCCACATATGTGCAATGGTGGTGCAATGAACATAATACTAAGATAAGACAACAAAGTGGCACCACTACTAACTAGTAACTACTCCCTCTGTCCCATAATATAAGACGTTACTATATCCAATATACTCATATGTTGAATGAGATAACATCTTATATTACGGAAGGACTAATTCATGGGAACCTCACGCTTGATACTTAGGAGTATTCCACAAGATACGTGCATCATCAAAGGACAGACGCGGCAGTGACCCCCCGTGCTGTCGGCCACATTACGAGCAGGTATACGATAGAGCATGGACTGACCCTATTATCTATACCTAATTAATAATAAAGGGGCTATTGCTTCTTGAAATACGTCATGGAAATGGCCCTCAAAATTGTAAAATATTACCCACCAACGCCACTTATAAGTGATAAAAAAACGTCTCACAAAGGGAATCCCTTGCCTGGGTCGGCCCATGCAGTAGGGACCTCCTATACTGCGCCTGCGCACTAGGAGAAGACGCAGCGCGCCCATTTGGGCCGGCACATGTCCATGCGGCCTGTTTTTAAAATTTTATTTTTATACTTTAAATAATTTTGGACTTCAAAAATTAAAAAAATGAGAATTTTGAATAAAATATTTAATAAACCATACAATGTTTGTTGATTCACAAAATGTTCGTGTTTTATGTAAAAACTTTGCTTATTCAAAAAAGTTCGAAATTTTGAAAACAATTTTTTGGGAAATCCGAAAATGTTCATGAGTTTTATAAAATTCATGTATTAAATAAATTTTAATGAAATTGAACAAAATTTTGCCTATTCAAAGAATGTTCATGAACAGAAGAATATCCTGAAAATTCAAAAATTGTTCGTGACTTACAAAATAGTGTACTCATTCGTAAAATATTCGCTGATTCAAAAAATGATCATGCATTTCAAAAAATGTTCATGAAATTAAAAAATGTTCGTTAAATCAAAAAAATGATCATAAATTTCAAAAATTGTTCCACCAATTTCCAAAACAATGTTCGTCCATTCTAGAATTGTTCGCCGATTCAAGAAAATTGTTTTAAAAAATGCAAATAGTATAAAATGTTCATGAATTCAAAAAATGCTCTTGATTTTAGAAAATGTCAAAAATTCGTAGAAGTGTCCATGAAATTGAAAAATGTTGACGATTTGCCCAATACTGACAAGTGCTGCTCAAGCGATGATAGTAGTGCGTGATAGTGATGGAAGGACACAAGGACACAAGACACAAGGACACAAGGACACATTTCCTGTCCTGCATTCACATGATAAACAAAAACATTGCACGACTAAATGAATGAATGGCCGACTGAAAACGAAGCTCTGGCTACGCAGAGCCAGAAATGAAACCAATGGACATCCATAACACATTGTGCAAACAAACAGCCGGATGGTACTTTGCCACACACACACACACACACACACAAAGAAAAAGGACGGTTGCGATTATTCCAACACAAGTCCATTGACGTTCATCTGGGGAACTGTCGGGGGCGATTCTCAAGGATTGCTGGTCTTATGCATCTCACGGGGGGAGGCATACAACACAAGAAGGGAAAGCGAGCAAATTCGTTCTTTCCACTAGATAGATGCTAATTCTGCTACGGCTGCTGCTTACGGACAGTAGTAGCGTGGCGCGGCGTGGGTCGGTCACATGGCGTTGATCATCCGCTTCATCTCCGCAGTCCTCCTCGGGTCAGGGTCCGCAATGGCCCGCTCCGTCAGCACGTGCTTGATCCGGCACATCGATCTCTTCACCTGAAACAAACAAACAAACAAACAATAGCGGGGCGAGTCAGGTTCTGCCGCCTAAGGAACAGAAAAGATGAATTGGAAATAAGACGACACTCATGTGCGCGCTGGTAAGTAACTTTCAAGTCCTGTTGTTGACTCTTGGCAAGAATCAAATGGGGGCCGCGGTACCCTATGAAAGCAGGTCATATCTCCATACTGAAAAGATCACCAACAACATACTGTTGACTAACTGTTTACTCACTATTTCCTGAAAATCATGTACCCAGCGCTAAACAGAGTCCTAACAGAAAAGATGTCTTGAACAAAAAAATATGCTCATGACAAGAAAGAACGGGTCACGTCGACACTTGACAAGAACCACATGGAGGAAATGCTAGCCTATAAAGCAGGTCATAGACCCAGATTGAAAAGATCATCAACAAGATGTAGTTGACTAACTCTTCCCCCATTATGTCTTGAAAAGTAAGCACCCAGTGCTCAACGCAAAATAACATTAACAAGTGACCAGGCTGCACCAACGTTTTGAACACTACCAATGAATTATCATTTTGAAGAAAAAAAAGTAGTTACCGTCCCCACGACACCATGGTTTCATAAATTTTCCCTAAAAATTCTGCAAAAACAAATTGTTTTTCAGCATGTCCATGCACCTTATTATTTCACTGATGCAAAAGAGGTACTTCTGTGCTTCAATTTATCATGAAGGCCAATATTTGGGAGCAAAAAACACTAGGTGCAGACTACACGGCTTCTTTGGTTACACAGTTTGGTTGTCTGAACCAAGGATATTCAAGGACAATAAAGTTAAATGAAGACTCAAAAAGACCGCAATGGAGTAACTTAACAGGACCTGTAGAATAACCAATGGTATATCTGACTTTTAATCCATCATGAAACTAGAGCCACCAAATTGTAATTCTATTAACTAGCAAAAAATGTGCAAGTATCATAAATATGTGATTAGATAGAGATAGCAGGGGTTCCGAAATACAACAATTTGACTTGCAGTGGGCATAGCTTGCCATCCACAGGTGGAATGAGCAAAACAAAAAGTATGTTACAATTATTTGATTAAATCAAAATTCGTTGCACATGGACATGGTTATGTGGACTGAGAACCAAAATATGCAGTGACCAATGTTCAGCACTATGACCAAGACACCCGTGATTTCATTAAATTTTCTCCAATTCTGCAAAACTGATTTGTTTTCCAGTATGTACGTGCAGCATAATTTACAAAACAGGCGAAATAAAAATATTCTGTTAGCCGCAAAAATAGCAATTCTGTAGTTTAGTTTATCACAAAGCCCATTGTTTCTGCGCACTAGACAGTATCTTTGATGACAAGGTTTGGTTATCAGAACCAATGATATTCAAGGACAGTAAAGTTCATGAAGAATCGAGAATATAGCACAACTTATTTAGGTCACTCCATGGAACAACTTGACAGGGCCAGTAGAACAGCCAATGTGACTTTTAATTCATCATGAAACTAGAGCCAACTGCAGTTCTATTAACTAGCAGAAAATGTGCAAGTATGTAAAATATTTGATTAAATAGAGATGTCAGAGGTTCAGAAATACACCAGTTTTATTTGGCAGTGGGCATATATAGTTTGCCATCCACACATGGGGTGAGAAAACATCTTACAAAAAGTATGATAAAATTAGTTGATTAAATCACAAATTGTTGCAGGTGGACATGGTTATGTTGACAGAGAACCAAAATATGCAGTAATAAGCAGTTAACTGCTTGAGGAATGGTGTTAGGTTGTGGCAGCAGATATACCTTGGAAATGCGCTCCGGATTTGGGAAACGCATGCTCTCTGAAGCCAGCATCTGGCGTTGAGACATGAGCATGTTCTTTTCCTTTAGAAGGACATACCACAGCTTATGAAGGTCATCCCAAGACTTGAGGCGCAGTTCAGAAGCCTTCCAGCCACGACCTGCCAATTAATGAAACAAAAGGGGACACCCATAAGCTTTCTTGACAAGAATGACGCGTAAATTCATTTGCTGAAAGCAGAAAACATCACACCTCCTTTCAAAAATAAAAGAAAAAAGAAAACATCACACCTGAGAGACGCAAAAATCTTAGTGCTATGGCATGACCTTACACACCACCATGACAAAATTTAGAATCATTGCAAAGTACCAGACACTATGGACGGTGCCTGTCTCATACCTTTGTAACGTAATCTGATCTGATTACATTGTTAACTGATACGGTTAAAACATGTTTGTTTTGGCTACTCTGTAATTAATCTAATAACATGGTATGAGACCCCAGCCTGATACAAATTCGATTCCGGTGGAAATCCTCTGTGATGGATGATAACGCTACAGCGGCTATCTATCTATCTATCTATCTATCTATCTATCTGCCTGCCTCCCCATCTCCGGTTCTCCTGTCCAGCCGCCGCCGATGGACCCACCCAACGCCAGCGGCGGCGCGAGCGAGCAGAGCCGCCTTCCAGTATGTCGCCATCGTTTCCGGCGCTCTATATGGCCACCGCGCAGACCGCGGCCGCAACGCCACGTGAGAAGAGATACATGAGCATCAAACTCCGGTACTGATTGGCGTTACAGAGTGGGTGCCCACTAAGCAAACAAACTAGAGTCTCTGCCCATTCCGTCTACACTACAACACTGGGGTGGAAAAGTGAGTTGGGGGCGAGCGGGAGGGAGGGAGGGACACACGTACCGTAGTGGGGCGCGGGCTGGTCGTCCTGGGTGCTCCGCTCGACCTCGAAGAACTCCTCGAGGGGG
>NW_024116924.1:0-9283 GCF_003073215.2 Triticum urartu
CCCTCCACTGCTGACGTCCCCGAGCAGCCGAGCTCCCCTGCTTCCTCTCCGCGCCGTCCAAGGTGAGCTCCCCTGCTCCTTCTCCCTCTCCCTCCGTTACGTTCCGTACCACCGTTGAGGAAGCCCCGCTCGATCAGCGAGCTCCGGCTGCCATGGCTTCCATGGAAGCAATCTCCAAGCCGGCTCTGTTTCCCTGTTTTTTTTTTCATCAACTAGTAACCGAGGTAGCTATGTTTGTTACTACAGTACAGGCATACAATGGGCTGAAGATAATAGTTTTCTTCTTAGATAATGTGCTGATGAAACATATCATGTGTATATAAATGATAAAGAGCATCCTAGTGGCTATCTTTGTTACTAGGATTGTGATGCAACACTACATTACAAGCATACAATGGTATTAAGATTATACTACAGATAAGCTGAAAAAACAAGCACTAAAAACTAAAAAGAACTGTCTGGCTTATTACTGGAGCTTATTTTCACATGAGCTTATCTGGAGCTTATTTTCACAGGATAGCTCAAAAGAACTGGCCTCGATGGCGCTCCTCCGAGCCCTCCGGCGAGCCCTCCCGCCGCTCTACTTGCCGGAAGCGCCTCTTTCCCGGCGCGCCCCAGGCCGTTCTCCGCCGCCGTGGCCACCGCCACTGCTGTCGCACAGGCGCCGGAAATGGGCGCCAGCCTCTTCATAGGGCTCATGGAGACCAGGTTCCCCAAGCGGCGTCCAGGATTCGTGTCCCGGCGCAAGAGGGCCAGCCTGCGACCCAAAGGTATGGTGATCCCTGCCATTCCATTTTGTAGCTGTCACGATTCAAAAATCTGCATGGTTAATTTGGATTATCACCATTTTAATTGTGCGTGCCTGCTGTGCTGATTTGTGTGATTCATTCGAACTGTGCGCCGCTCTTGCAGTTTCAGTATGGTTAAAACTGCCGATGCTGCTGTTATTGGTTGGCAGGTCCACACTACTGGGTGAAGTGCAAGCCGGGGGAGCCTATCCCTTCGAGCCAGCCGAATGAGGGCAGCGTACAGGGGAGGAAGGAGAAGAAGCGGATCAAGCAGCGCAAGGACTTTATCATGGTGTGCATTTTGTTCAGTTCCCTGCAATGCTTGTTTTGATTGTGTGATGGGTTTATGCAAGGTTATCAAAATCTATCTGTGTCTCTGGAGTAGAAAAAGTAACAGGACGATGAAATTCTGAGAACAAAAGTAGTTTTAACAGGGGAATGAAATCCTGAGAACAAAAGTAGTTTTTTTATGCTACCGAGTAGTGCTAAATATCATGTTAGAATGGAACTAGCTAATCATAGGAGTGAAATGCATGGTTAGTCCATAAACTGAAATTGAAAGCACACTTTAGGCCGCAAACTCAAAATCTGCATGAATTAGGCCATAAACTGAATGAAGAGCACATTTTAGGCCAGAAACCGCTTCGGGGTGATTAAACCTGCACACGTGGCTGCCAGCTCGGCTGTGGCTGGACCGTACCCGAGTCAGAGATTTCACAGGGGGCTATTTGCAAAATGGCCACAACTGCAAAATTCCCTCTCGAGATCCCCAATTCTCTGGTCACAGGGTGGCGGCCGCGGCTCCAGAAAGAAAATAAATAAATTTCTGCACTTAAAGAAAGCAAAGAAACAAAAAAAAAACTGTTTTTGCGATGGTTTCTGTACTAATTCAGTTTGTGCACTAAAACATAGTGTATCTAAAGATTCAGTATCTAAACTAAAGAAGGTTTGTGGAACAGCTGAACTTTTAAACTTAAACGTAGATCAACAGTAAATGTTCAGTCTTTTCAGTTCCTGTACTAATTCAGTTTGTGCACTAAATTCATTGTCTGCACTAAAACAGAGTATACGTAAAGGTCCAGTATCTGAACTAGAGAAGGTTTGTGGAACAGCTGAATTTTTAAACTTAAACAGTCAGTCTTTTCAGTTCCTGTACTAATTCAGTTTGTGCACTAAAATTCATTTTTGCACTAAAACAGAGTATATCTAAAGATTCAGTTTCTGAACTATAGAAGATTTGTGGAACAACTGAATTTTTAAACTTAAACACAGATCAAAAGTAAAGGTTCAGTCTTTTCAGTTAAACAGAGATCAAATATACAATCCTTTCAGTTCAATAGAGATCAAATGTTCAGTTTTGGCCAACATACTGATCACATGTACTCAATTATTGCCGTAAAACAAATTCATATCCAGTTCTTCTACATGAACAGAGCACATGTTCAGATCAACAGAAACAGGAACAAAACCCTAGGCATGCTTCAAAAATAAGCCTCAATACCGTAATTTCGCATCATTCCATTGTCATATACTCCCTCTGTTCCCTTTTATAAGACGTTTTACACATTTCAGACACACAAAACAGTTCAAACTGGACTGGCTAAAACGTCTTATAAAAAAGAATGGAGGGAGTACATGAACGCCACTACAGAGATTATGCAGTCGACATTGATAATACTCCCTCCGTTCATGGTGGCTATGGCGTGAGGCAGAGAGAAGATGAGAAGAGGGAGACGGAAGGGGTTCGCTCCATCCGGTGCGGTAGGCGCGACTCTTTACTTTCGACAATTTTGCACATAGCCCACTGTTAAAGCTATCTCTCACAGATGCGGTCCAGTCTTAGGTGAGCTTGCAGCCATGTATGTGTGCAGGATCAGGCCCGGCCAAGCGTTTTTTGGCCTGAAGTGTGCTCTTAATTCAGTTCATGACCTAATCTGTGTAGATTTGATGGACTAAACTGTGGTTTCAATTCGAGTTAATAGACGAGTAGTCGAGTAGGTATTTTGAAAGCATTGTGCTAATACAAACACCTACATTTCTATTGACACTCTGTTCATTATTCATTCTTGCTTTTTTCCTTTTTGTGTTCTTCTCATGGGCTTGAAGCTACAAGTTTGAAGTGCGTCAGTACTTACTAGTCTCATGAAGCTTACCTTGATGGATGCTTGATAGAAAAACTTATGCTCTGTTCATATGTCTAATTAATCAATTACCCAGACCTGAATTCTATATTTATAATTATTGTTTGCTTGGGCAGGCTGAGAAGAGGAAGCGCAAAGCACAGTATTCTGTTGCTGTGAAGAGGAAGGAGGCAGAACGGATGGAAAGAAAGATGGCCGCCGTGGCAAGAGACCGGGCATGGGTGGAAAGGCTGGCAGAGCTAAAACAGATGGAGGCAGAAAAGGGAGCTGCAATGGCTTGAGGAGCTCCTCTCTCTGGAAACAAACGGCAACAGTTGTCAGCGATGCCATAGCCCTTGTGGGTGGAGCTCTGGCTGGCTGTACCCCTTCCCTCAGCAGCAATCTTCTAAAAATAAATTGCTGATTTTGTTTGTTTTAGTAGGGTGTTGTCAATTTGTCTTGATTGTAATGAAATATCGGTTTTATGTTGTGTTTAGAATAAACCAAATGATGTTAGTTGTGTGCTGGTAATCAGAAATGACATGGCAAGCAGGTGTTGAGTTTCTTCTTCTGCAGTTCTGCTTGGCATAAATAAGCTTTGTATTGATCTGATACATGTTTTGATTCGCAAGAGTGACCAGTGTTGGAAAAAAATATGTGGCATCTGATACGAGCGTAAGTGTAATGTAGAAATAATGGAAGGATTCAAACCACAGGTAATCCAGGAAACCGAAGAGGGCATTAGTCTGAATCCAACAAGTGCCAAAACAGGCAAGTGCACTATGTAGGTGTAGGATTCCACGGAAATTGCCTTTGGAGCTCGGCCTCCATGGAGGCCTCCAAATTCAAATTTCAAAATTTATCAAATTTCATATTTTTATATTTCAAAAAATTCTGAAAAAATACAGATATGCATGAAGGCATAACACACATGTGTGTAAATTTTCAGGGCAAAATACGTTGAAATGAGTGCTATGCAAAGAAGACAAAACAAAAAATGTTCATAATTTCAAATTCTGTTTAAATTTCCAAAAATATTCAGAATTTCAAAATCTGTTTAATTATTTTTTTACAAAAAACAGAATTTCAATTTTTTTAAAACAGATATTCAAATTTTGTTTAAATTTTCGAAAATGTCCAGAATTTCATTTTTTAATTTTTTTCAGAAAATGATCATAATTGAAAAGTAATATTTTTAAAAATTTAAAAATTCAAATAAATATTAAAATTTAACAAATGTTTAGAATTTAAAAACAATCACTAAACTTCAGATTTTTTTTTAAAAAAATAAAAAATATTCAGAATTTCAAATATTGTTTTAGTTAAAAAACAGTATTTCAAAATATATTTAAAATTTTAAAAATGTTCAGAATTTCAAAATTTATTTACATTTCCAAAAAATGTTTAGAATTTCAAAAATTGTTTAAACTTTCAATAAAATATGTTTAAATTTTTGTTCACGCTTTTTTTTATTTTGTTCACCATTCAAAAAAAAAACCAGAATTCAAAATTGTTCAGCATGTCAGGCTGCCAAATAAAGTCTCAGCTCAGCATGTCTCAGCACATACACCGGTGTCAAACAACAACAAATGCATTAACTCACCATGTCTTCCCTCATCATGTATCAGAGGAGAATAACTAGTCTAGGCCCATACATGCTACCAAACACACCCGATGAAACCAGCTATACCCATGGCCACCAGCAGCAGCAGAAGTACCATTAGTACACATGATCTTTAGTTTTCTTCTGTTGTAAAAGCGTGATTTGATGGGGGCACAAATCCCACCCGACCGAACAGCGTCTATGAGATTCTGTTGCAAATGAACCTTTTTCATTTTTGTTTACTTGTTGCACATAGATGTTAGCACTTGATTTTGTTCTGTTCCGCTATCGTTCATACTAGAACCTAGTCCTCTTGGCAGGGAAAAGAACATCCACACGATACATGTTCATATAACACATCTCCATATCAGCAGCCACCTGCTTGCAGACTTTTGGAAGAGAAAACAACACATATCCCCCCGCCCCTCCCCAGAAAAAACACATATACTCCCTCCGTTCGTAAATATAAGTCCTTTTAGAGATTTTAATTGGGACTATATATGAAGCAAAATGAGTGAATGTACACTCTAAAATATGTTTATATACATCCATATGTAGTTCTTATTGAAATTCCTAAAAAAAACTTATATTTAAGAACAGAGGAAGTAACATGCGTAGCTTAGCTTAATTAGTACTCCCTCGTATCAAAATAGACATATTTTGACACTATCTACTTACAACCAGCGCTAGATAGCAGCGGTAAGCTATAGCTAGTGTACCTTTTCCTTCATCATCCACATGCACATCGACGAGGCAGCATGGTCGCTGCGGGTAAGACGAAGCCGTACGAGGTGAAAGAACCGCAAAAGAGCAAATGTATACAAGCTACACTATTTTTGAAGATTTTGAAAAGTTGCAATAGTTGAGCGTTTCTAACCAGGGCACACATTCCTCACAAGACCAAAAGATGTCAACATAACGTGTCACCAAAGTTGACGGGAGCACAAAAGATAAAAATTGAAGAACACTTGACCAAACCGCAGGAGCGGTTGCTCCAGGAGACCAGAAGAAAACAACGCTTGATCTGTGTTGGGCGTGTCAGGCATAGCAGCCACGACTAACACCTGGGATATCGTAACGAAGCTTCATCTATTCCATGCACCGGCGGAGCTTAGTTGAGTTCAAGATGGAAAAAATAATAAGGGTCTTACTTGAAGAAAATCTAGTGTTTTGCCCCCTCAGATATCCAAATTTTGTATTTCGGCACCCTAGATAGTCTCGCCAAGCTCCGCCACTGATTCTGCAAAACAGTCTTCATTATCGAGACCGGGTCGCCAAAAACACATAAATCTGACAAGCCAGAAACAAATACCGCACTAGAACGATTGTCCGTGTTTTGCCCATTCTTGAATGACAACCAGTTCAACGGTTGTTTTGAGGCAGGAAAAACTCGTCTTATCTGTTCGTTTCTTAGTCAAACAAAATCGCCAGCCTTACCGATAATGCAAAATGCTAATACTCTGTGATGTTCAATATTTTTTTTTGATGATATGCACATCATGTTTCCATCCTATATATATGCACATCAGGGTCGTGCTATTCGTCACCCTGGGTGAGGAATAGTTATTCTTCACCCCCCTCTATTTTACCATCAATGCACCGTAATTTTACGTCCGTAAGTTTTGTCTTATTTCCGACGTAAAAAGAGACCGTAAGAAAATATATAATCGCCGTAAAAAATATTTTATGTTATGTAAAATTACAAACGTAAAAACATAGTCTAAAATACACATAAACAGTAAATTTTCTTGTCTTATCACCTATATTTTTATTTTCTTATGTCAAATTTTACGTAGTGAATCAATAGGAATGTAACTATTTGAATTCCAAACGTACTTTAATTATAAAATAATCGTAAAATTACCTCGGGTGAGGAATAATTTATTCTGCACCCTTGCGTTTTGTATGTTGTATGTACTATCTATCGAAACCGAGAGTATGTACGTGTAGTATGTAGTATATAACAATTATTAGGTAGTATATATACTATTTTCTAGGTACTATGTACCATATTTTGAGTATGCTCTTTTTTACGTATAAATATGTACGTATTTCACAAATATAACAAAAACTATGGGCTCATATGCAATTTTTTCATTTAACTTGCATTGAAATATTTTAGATATAATATATGAACATATTTAAAATAATAAAATAGTATATATAATACCACATGATAGTATATGAGATATGTGGGGTAACGGGTAACTACCATCGGGTGGTAGGATGGATTTTCCCTATATCAATGTCCAAAAGAAAATGTCCCACCCCACTGGTCGGTCACACCGGCCACAGCAGACAAAAATATAGCACAATCAAGCATATGCCTGAACAACGTGCAAAACTTCTGGTTAATTAGCTAGACTCCTCATATTAAACCACACAAAGGTCCCATGCATTGCATATGCATTTTGCACGACTAAGGCCACTAGTGCAGAACCGGGCTTTAGTCCCGGTTCATAAAGGCGTTTAGTGCCGGTTCCATAACCGGCACTAAAGGGTGGGCACTAAAGGCCCCCCCTAGTACCGGTTCGGTACGAACCAGCGCTAAAGTGCCACCACGTGGCACGAGCCAGGCCACGGGTGCGGTAGATCATTAGTACCGGTTGGTAACACCAACCGGTACTAAATATTTGTGGGTTTTCGTTTTATTTTTTATTTTTCCTTTAAATTTGTGTTATTAATTTAATTTAAGATTGTTTTACGTTATAATGAGTTGTTAAATCATTAGGTGAAAGTACCGCAGATTAGTTTCGACTGGATGCATATGTGGATCCTAGCTAGCTGAGTGATCAAGTATATGCCATATATCCATATATATTACTTGATCACAAGTAATATGAATATGGCATATATATACTTGATCACTTAGCTAGGATCCATCCAGTTCAAACTAATTTGCGGTTTCTTTCATAAATGATATATATAATAACTCATCATCATCACCATCATCACATATTAATATATAAACTCTTGCATCATATCATCACCAACAACAGTATATACTAGCTAGCTAAAAATCATCGTAGTCATCATTACCACTATTTAATCATCATAGTCATTACCGCTATCTAATCACCACCAACACTAGCTTAAAGAAGAAACATTCACTTGCATCAGAAGCAAAGATATCATCGAGTTCAACATGGCCATGATATTATAAGCGTTCATAACAAGCAAATCACTCTTTGAGATTAACTTCAGGACGAGAATACAGACATGAGAGGACAAGTACTAAGAGCATGAACTAGCTAAATCACTCTTGCTGCTCCCTCTCAGGTAAAATAGCATAGAACATGTATAGCTCTCCTGATTCACCATACTGGAGCATGGAGATGAATCTGTCTCCTAATCGTGGGATGCGCTTCTCCTTGCTGCCCCCTAGTACTTCTCTGGGATCGTTAACAATTTTGCTCCAATCTTTCACTATTAAGCATTCATCGCTTTCAGAAATCCTGAATGCACTCATGTGCAATGTAGGATATCTTGGTCGTAAGCTAACCATTGACATGCGACCTTTTGTCTCGATCCACTGAGGCACAACTGTCATTGGGAGTCCCTGTTGAAGAACATCGTATAGTAATTAATATATTTAGCAATGAAAGTTTAGCTTCAAAAATAATGTATGCAAAAGATGCGCTAAGGACAAATAGTAAACATCTTACCATCTTTCCATTATAGATGTGACC
This sequence comes from Triticum urartu, assembly GCF_003073215.2. Classification (NCBI taxonomy): domain Eukaryota; kingdom Viridiplantae; phylum Streptophyta; class Magnoliopsida; order Poales; family Poaceae; genus Triticum; species Triticum urartu. Next base: position 8,201 of record NW_024116924.1, read on the forward strand.
GTAGTTTAATACGATCACTATTGGTCGCACGTTTTGAGTACTAACATTTCTAAGTGCAGGAAGAAAATTTGTCTTGACAGTATGAAGATCCTCAAGCCATGAAACATAATGACTTATCTCCTCGCAGTTTAGTTCAGCCCCGGGACAGTAGTAGTTCCTGTCTACCAAGCGCCGGACATGTTTGCTTGAACCGAAATAAGCTGACAATAGAAATTAGTTGTCAACTATTTTTGAATAAACAATATCAAATACATAAACATGGTTGAGAAAAACTCACATAATGGTAGAACTGGAGGCGTATGCACATCGACCCAGATGTCTCTATTACCTTCAATATCATCTTCGGACGAATATCAAAGGTGATAACCATATCAGGCTCAAATGCATAAGCCTTGCATAGTGCTTGCCAAGTTTTGCATTCAAAATGTGTGTATATGTCTGCATTGTATAATTTGACGTTGAAAGTATACCCATGCTTGGTCTTCAAGTAAACTCTCTTTACCTCCATACCATTCATCGCACTGAAACTTATCTTATCCAAGACAAAAATTCGAGCATGGCAGGGGATGCGCTAGTAGAATAGTGAAAATTTAAAATTATAAGTTGAAGCAAATGAAGCATAAGTCATGCTTTATTACGAACAAATACTTGCCGTTGTGACTTACTGTATCCACTTCGAATGTCTCGTCCAGCTGATGCTGAAGCGACTATTATCAACAAGGAAATTTTTGTCGCACAGGCCGCGTTGGTCTTCACAGTGTTCGCACATAATGAAATCTTTTTCATCGTCAGACGACATTTCCAATGTTCATATAGGTGAAACATTAAACACTTACTATCTAGCATTAATTAATATCTAGCTAATTATAATATTCATCTAACATTTGACATTAATATCTAACATATATTTCTATCTAATTCATCTAACATTTGACATTAATCTAACATTTATATAAACTAAAAATATATAAAAAAACAGAAAAAATCATTAACAAATAACAGAAAAAATCATTAACATTAATTAACATCTAGCTAGTTAAGTTCTATATATAGGTGAAACATTACTAGTTTTATTATTTCAAC
>NW_024116925.1:0-8498 GCF_003073215.2 Triticum urartu
CATTCTTATGTTTGAAATTCATTTTCTTTTCCTGGATAAGGTCCAAGTATGCACTCAATAGAACAAATAGGATTTATCAGAACAATTTATCTAATTTTTTCATGCACTTAAATGTCCATACAACTTGGGAATTGTCCATCGAGAAATCAACATAAAGTCACTTAAATGTGCGAAAGTAGGTAGAAATCTAGCAAAATCCATACAACTTGGGAATTGTCCATCCAATATAGTCTAATTTCTGTGAAAATTGGAGTGGGACAGTTTTGCACCCTGGTTTTGTACTTGCTTCACAAAATATACCCATTTTGACACTTAGAAAATGGAAAAAGATATTTTTGTACTATTTTTTAAAACTATTTGATAATATTGTTTGTAATGGCAAGAAGCATTCTATGAATCAAATTTGGGCACATTCTAATAAACTACGCAATGAATATGACTTCACCTTGGTCATTTGGCTTGAAAGCCATCAAAGTTCATTCGCGATAGCCCGTTTTGTGAAGGATTTTTTTTTCAAATTTTTCATATTGAAAGTTTGGTATTTTTCCTTGCAACTAGTACACATAAAAGGACTCCATGCGAAAGGATTACATTTTTTGAATTTCTATTCTTTTTCTTTCATTTTTTCCAAAACAGGGTCAAAATATTCGGCGTGGCTATTCATGGCAAGGGGTTGAATCTCTCATAACTCTAAGAAGTTCTTCCATATAATGACTACTTGTGCATCTAAAACTATTTTTTGCTAAGTTTTAGGACAGAGCTATCAAACACTTGTAGTTCAAATTTGAATTACGTTAGAGAAATTAACATAAAGTCACTTAAATGTGTGAAAGTAGGTACAAATCTAGAAAATCCATAAAACTTGGGAATTGTCCATCAAATATGGTATAATTTTGTGAAAATTGGAGTGGTACTGTTTTGCACCCTGGTTTTTGTACTTGCTTCACAAAAAGTACCCATTTTGACACTTAGAAAATGAAAAATGGTATGTTTGTACATAAAAGTTAGAAAAACTATTTGATAATATTGTTTCTAATGGAAATAAGCATTATATGAACCATATTTGGGCACATTCTAATAAACTATGCAATGAATATGACTTCACCTTGGTCATTTGGCTTGAAAACCATCAAAGCTCATACGCGATAGCCCGTTTTGTGAAGGAATTTTTTTCAAATTTGTCATATTGAAAGCTTGGTATTTTTTCTTGCAACTAGTACACATAAAAAGACTCCATGCGAAAGGATTGCATTTTTTGAATTTGTATTTGTTTTCTTTCATTTTTTCCAAAACGAGGTCAAAATAGTCGTCACGGCTATTCATGGTAAGGGGTTGAATCTCTCAAAACTCTAAGGCCTTCTTTGGTTCATAGGATAGGAATTTTATAGGAATAGGAAAATCATAGGAAATGAGATGACATGCATGTCAATTCCTATAGAGAAAAAGATGCCATTTGATGCATAGGATAGGATTTTTTTCCATTGAGTCTAGGCTAATGTTTTTTTCCCTCCAAAACGTGAAGGATTGATTCCTATCCTACATAGGAATAGGAATCCATTCCTACAAACCAAAGGGCTTCAAAGGAATATTTCCTTTGCAAATCCTATCCTATAGAATTCCTACAAAAATCCTACAAACCAAAGGAGTGGTTCTTCCATATAATGACTACTTGTGTACCTAAAAATATTTTTTGCTAATTTTGAGGACAGAGCTATCACACATGTGTAGTTCAAATTTGAATTACTTTCGGGAAATTGACATAAAGTCATTTAAATTTGCAAAAGTAGTTAGAAATCTAGAAAACCCATTAAACTTGGGAATTGTGTATAAAATAAGGTCTACTTACTGTGAAAATTGGAGTGGTGCCATTTTGCACCATGTTTTTTGTACTTGCTTCACAAAAAATACCATTTTGACACTTAGAAAGTGAAAAATAATTTTTTGTACAAAAAAGTTCGAAAATCTACTTGGCCACATTGTTTGTAATGGCAAGATACGCCTATGTGTCTAATATGGGCACATTATAATAAACTATGAAATGCATTTGGCCATCACCTTGGGCATTTGAGACCATATTTTGGCATGGGAAAAAAGAGTAATTAATATGGCCTAAAATGAAAAAAGTTTTCAACATGAAGATTATTCGTCTTGTCAAAATGAACAACTTTGCTTTTTGGATCATCTTCATCCGAGGTCGTATGCAATCTCGACGCCGAAAACAATGCGGCGAAGTGAATACCCCCTTTTGCCGAGTGCAACACTCGGGAAAAACACCCTTTTGCCGAGTGTAGCGCTCGGCAAAGGTCTTTCTTTGCTGTGTACCACTGTTTTACCGAGTGTTTTGTCCACTACACTCGGCAAAGCACCTGTTTACCGAGTTTCGCCTTATTGCCGAGTATTTTTTCGATGACACTCGGCAAAGATATGTTTGCCGAATGCCCGACGAATAGCACTCGGTAAAAGACGCCAACACTTGACAAAAAGGAATTTTCCAGTAGTGGAAAGCACTAGACTAGAATGCTGGAACAAATTAAAGGAAAGACAAGTTACTTGTGGATAGCTTGTGTAGGTCAGCGACAACCATGAGCCGTCTCTGCAAGATTGCCGCCATGAAGAGGAAGATTGAACACATGCCAAACATGACGGTGATAGGGAAAGCATTCACCTGCAACATAATGTTTATCAACAATGATGGAGATAAGTGAAGCACTACAGGAATATATTTGCTTACATTGTAGAGCACCACACAGACAAACAGGTTCAGTGGAATGCGGAAGAAGTTCATGATGGTGCTTCTTGCCTCCTCAGGAATATACTGAGATCTCATTTTCATGATGGATGGCCAGAAAATGCCGACGCATGACTCAAAGGTACAGAAACCAAGCAGCTGTAGAGAGCCCCCAAATGAGATGCCACTTCCTTTCACTGAAGACGTCGGCACCAGAAGCTGTCACGTCACACATGCGAAAACGCTATCAGTAAGAAGTAATCTATCTTAGAAAGGCGGAGAAAGAAATGAAGAGTATGGTCTTACGCTGGTGGCAACTGGGAGGAAAAGTGTGAAGGCTGATACTGCAAACACGATCTGCATATAGCCTTCAACCTTCATCTTGCGGGCCAATAGGCGTGATGCAATGGAGCTACCCAACATAGACGACAGCATGAAGGTTGCAAATATAAAACCATGGGGAATGTCTTCGTCATTTGGGCTCAAGGCTGGAGTCCAGAGGAAGACAAAGGTGTACATTGAGCCCTCGAACAGCGACTGAATGGCTCCCAGCAAAGCGATTTTTTCATCTGGAGATTTGTGATGAGCGTTAGAATGCGAATTCTTCTAAGTTTACAATATATACACGTTTAATAATGTTGTGTTGCGTTGCAGTGGGTGGGATGAAGTGAAGCGCTAACGAGCATACCTGAAGCGATTGCCTTGGCGGCAACCTTGAACTGAGACATGAGATCCTTGCCTTCAGATTGATCTCCATAGTTTTCAGTCCACGAGGACATGATGATGGCCATGCCAATTGCCAGGAAGCACGCGGCGGCATCGAAAGGAGCCACAGGACCAAAGCCCAGGTTGTCAGCAAGCAGGTTAGCAAAGAGGCCAGCTATAATGGCGATGAGACCATTTCCGAGGAATATAGCCTTGGAGAAGGTGATGGAGAGCCACTGCGGGTCATAGCCTCTCTGTGTGGTGTGTGAAACAAGACAAGAAGAAATCAAACAAAAAGGTTGGGTGAATAATACTTACTAGTCTTGTTACATTGCAAAAAGGTAGGTAGAAATCAACAAGATATAATAACAATAACAATAATGCATAATTTGGCAATTTGCAAATGACATGGATTTCTTTATGGTTAGCTGTTTAACAATAGCTCCTCCCATTACATTAGGGGAGGGAGGAAGAAGAAGAAGAAGAAGAAGAAGAAGAAGAAGAAGAAGAAGACTAAATAAATAAATGGTGTGTCACATGCATGCCGCAGATACTGTACTGAATCCATCCTTGGACTCTCTCTCTCTCTCTCTCTCTTTCTTGGTAGGTTAGGATGGATGATTGAGTTAGTTGAATGTTCATTTATTCTCCAGCGAGCGACAGCACATGGAGAAAAGAGGAGAAGGCGAATAAAAGGACAATTGTGAGTCCCAGCCCAGTTTGGCCCAGAGAAAGAAATGAAGAGCTTTTATTTTTATTTATTAAGAAAGCTGGGCCATCATGGTTCCTTCCTTTGTTAAATAAATAAATGCCAATGGCAAGTCGGCAACCACCTCATCTCATCTCCTCATCTCTATCTATTCCTTCCACCGACACAACAAAGGATAGGTAACTGACTAATGAAACAAAACAAAAGAAAAGAAAAGACGGTGGATTTCATTTAAGCTTGCAGGCAGGGGAGCAAGATTTGATTCAGTCTTTTTTGTTTGTTTCAGATCCTGACAAAGTGAGTGAGGTTTTCCTCATCCTACTCCTCTAGTGTAGGAACACATACATCATGATCCTCCAATTAATTTTTTCAACACCTCTAAAACAACAGTCATAATTATATTATTATATGGCCCTTCCCTTTATGGCATGGCATTGGCAGTCAACAGTCAAACATTCGTCCTGCTTAGTACTTCCTCTTTAAACTAATATAAAAGCGTTTAGATTACTATTTTAATATTATAAACGTTCTTATATTAGTTTACGGAGGGAGTATTTAGCATCACTAGTAGTAGTTTATTCACCACAAGTAGCAGCAGCATTACGTAGGTACGTAGGTAGGTAGGTAGGTAGGTAGGAACACAAGACACATTCCAAAGGTGCCATTATACTAGTGTAGTGTAGTACACAATCTAATGCTTGATGCCTTTCCTTGTGGATATAGAACAAGACATACATACTTTGGTGGATTAAAGATATAAGGCAGCTGAAAATGAAAAGCAGCTAGCATTCGCAGTGGGTTGAGTTGATTTCGATTTGATTGACAGTGACAGTGATGGTCACACTGACTGGGGAGTAGGGGTTTAAAACCAAGAAGTGGAGTACAAACCAAGAAAGAAAGAAGCAAACCTTGTTGTGCTCGGCGACGAGCCATGACTCGAATGCGGAGAAGAGGAGGGAGGTTGCGACGCCGCCGAGGATGCGGCCGAGGAGGAGGACCCGGTACTGCGGGGAGTGCTTGGTGATGCAGCTGAGGATGTAGGTGATGCAGTAGGTGATGCACGCGCGCTTGCGGCCCCTTTATGTTTTCCACAAGATTTTGTTTTGTTTTTCAGTCAGTTAATCAATCAATGAATCCCAATGGAAAAGAAGAAAGAAAACAAGAAGAAGAAGAAGAAGAAGAAGAAAGAAAACGTACTGCCTGTCTGCTAGTGATCCTACGATGGTTCCGAAGAGCATGGATGAGCCGAATCCGGCGATGAAGAGGCGGCCGATGTCGCCCTTGTCGAACCCGTACTGGCTGTAGAGGTAGTACACGTAGGGACCCTGAAGCCAGTCGCCGGCTGCAGAAACCAATCCGAAATCAGTTGAGGCATACATACGCAGCACATCTCAAGAGAAGAGAAGACAAGAGAAATTCAGAAAGACGTACACATCATTAGGGAGTATACTAGGACGTAGTTGTTCTTGAATGCGTTGAATGCGGTGGGGGTTGCGACGCGGTCCTTGCCGCTCTTGCCCAGCTCCAGCCCGGCCACCACCGCCGACAGGCCCCCGAACACAAGGTAGTAGAATATCTCCATGGCCTCTTCCCCCGGCCGGGACGGGACAGAGAGAGAGATAGAGAGAGAAAGACAGAGGAGGCGTTGTTGGCCTACGGATGGATTTATACGCGCGTTTCTTTCTTTCTTTGTTGGGGAAGGAATTTCTCTTTCTCTTTGTGCAGCTCACTCGGGCCCTCGCTGGCTGGCTGGGGCAGACCAAGACGGAGGGAGGGCCCGGCGGGGGTGCGGTGCGCCGGTGCGCCTGGAGAAAGAAAGAAAGAGACGAGATTTGGGAGTGGAGGTTGGGGAGAGTGGAGTGGAGCGGTGCGAGTCGCAGTGAGTGAACCGGGAGTGTGGGTGCGCCAAACCAAACCAAACCTTCTTCGTTCGGCCGGGTCGCACTCCCCCCATTCATTCATTCATTCCCATGCTGCTGCGTGCTTCAACTCTAGTCTTGTGTTTTGGTACCAACCCAACCCTGCCATCACCATTTCTTCTTACCCACCTTTTTCCATGCCATCACCTTTTTTTTTCTAGCACTAAAAAATTCAGTTTGCATTGCACCTAATATCTGTTGAATTTTCAATGTCGCGGATGGCAGAGATTTGGTTGATGAGGCTTATGCTGGAGGGTAAATCAATTTCTCCAAAACCCGAATCTGATATCTGCCCAAGGAATTTTATTGGTTTTGATTATTTCAGGGAGCATCTGTTTGATTTGGGATTTGCCACACGTTACAGTATGTACTATCTAACTAGAGGAGCATCAAGGTTGAAATCACCAATGAAGCTTCAATTCAGACGATAAGAATATGAAGCATTGAAATTGTTTGATTTGCATTGCTACATGACACCTGCTTTAGATAGATAGCCTCACCAAATTCTTCTTCTTCTTCTTCTTCTTCTTCTTCTTCTTCTTCTTCTTCTTCTTCTTCATCATCATCATCAATTGAATGCTTGCCAACTCTTTTAGCCTTTCCTTTACAAAATGACCTAGCCATCCACTGCCACATGGCCTTGTGTTAGTGGACGGAGGGAGCTACATAAAATTGATATAACTAACTAATATAAATGGGATGGATGCCTTTCTTACCGACGAATCAAGGCCGCTCTTGTCGCTTTTTCCAAACCAACTACTTGGAAGAGCAACACCAACCCTCGGCCACTTCAGATGCCCCTAGCCATGCACCCTGCAGAACCAGCTTCACCACTTCGAGATAATCAAGTACAGAAGATATTGGCTGCACGTTGAGCATATCAGCTGCTTGACTCTCCACCACCATTCAATGTGATGTCGAAGTTTATTTTGTCAATATTTTTGACAAAAAGAGATGCCGAGTCACCCTATCTCCTCTCACCTCTTCCATCTTGACGTAAGAATGGCTATTAGGGCTAAGGGCAACTAGGTGAAGAGGAGGCAGCGACGACAAAAATTATTGCCCTCGCGAATGATCTTGGACAGTTGGACGACTAATGATTGTGTTTTTCATAGGGGGGTTTACTATTATAATCAATCTTCAGCACATATATTTTTTGTTTTTCTAACCTTTATGGAGGAGCATAAAAGATCATCCTATAGCAAGTGATCTCGTAGAAATATAGCATTGATCTTTATGGCATCCTTCATTCCTTCCTGACATGCCGCTCATCCTTCCCCATCCGGTACCTTGGTTCGCCTTATATGGTCAAACGACTAAAGAGTATCCACTTGCAACCCTTAGACGATAAAAAGCACCAGGAAAATTAGCACCTTGGCCAGGAGCATGTTGTTATGTAGGTCACATCGTTTTGGTTAAGATGGAACTCATGGCGGTGCGGTGGTCATTACCATATTACACCACTCGACCTCCCAATATTGAAAGCTCGAGGCAAGCAAATCTTTGGGTAGGGACCGACAAGACGAACGATGGCAAGTACAAAATTAAATTGGGAGTAAGTTTGCAAGCCCAAGGAGTATAGTGGTTTGCGAATTCTTAATCTTGGCAATTTCGCCACGGCGCTTTGGTTAAGATGGTTATGGCTTGGTTGTGATGACCCGTCTAGGCCTTGGTGTTGTATGGGAATGCCATGCAACAATGGTGATCGTGACCTCTTCACAACGATCACTAAGGTAATGCTTGGCAATGGAACTAGAGCCAAATTTTGGGAGTCATCCTGGTTGCAAGGGCAAAGACCTAAATACATTGCACCATTTTTTAAGATATCTGGCAAGAAAGGCGACACTGTGTTACCGAATGCATCACCTATTTGCTAGTGGTAAGGGCATGTCCAACGGTATCCCCAAGATCGAGCTTACAATACAGATACAGGAGCCGGCCATTCAACCCTATCCATCAAACATTCACCACTGTTTTTTTTCATGTGTCTGGAGCACTCAAAATAATTATAAGATGATAGAGCAATAACACAATTTGTCCATAAATAACATGCAAATATCCTGATGCAACAAAAGTTCATATTTAAATATTACATCCAAACTAACCGGGTGTTCAAAAAGTTTTTCAAATTCATCAATATGTCATCCAGACGCTGTGTCCCTTGTGAAGGAAATATGCCCTAGAGGCAATAATAAAGTTGTTATTTATATTTCCTTATATCATGATAAATGTTTATTATTCATGCTAGAATTGTATTAACTGGAAACTTAATACATGTGTGAATACATAGACAAACAGAATGTCCCTAGTGTGCCTCTACTAGACTAGCTCGTTAATCAAAGATGGTCAAGTTTCCTGACCATAGACATGTGTTGTCATTTGATCAACGGGATCACATCATTAGAGAATGATGTGATGGACAAGACCCATCCATTAG
>NW_024116926.1:0-14643 GCF_003073215.2 Triticum urartu
GGTTCCTGAACCGGGACTAAAGGCCCTTACGAACCGGGACTATAGGCTCTTTTTCTACCAGTGTTATGATAGTTCTATAATGCATAATGTAACTTCGGAATGTATCCGGGAAACTCTTTGTAATGACTTTCCATGATCAATAAAGAGCGAGATTCTCTCAAAAATAACCATTAGATCTTCATAAGCCAAGGATGCATGGATGGTTCAGAATTTTGGAACCTAGGTCTAGGCGCACCTGATTAGGCAGCTTTTTTAAAAAAATATAAAGTCCACAAAATGTGAAACTTTCTTGGTTTAGGGTTTAGATTTTTTTTTTTTGCAATTCGGGTACATGTGCAGCCATGTCTCAAGTTATCTTTTTTTATAACAATTTTTGATAATATATGACCTAATTCGTAAATTACAATTATATGACCTCGTCGGCCTCGCTTAGGCTGAAGACGTACTCTTCAATCTCGCTTAGGACGAAGAGCCCTCTTCGTGTTTGCTTGGGCCGAAGAGCTATCTTCAGCTTGCAGTGGGCCGAAAATATGTCTTCGGACTCCTGGAGGTCGAAGAGTGTGCATGCCATGCTTGCCTCATTGCAGCTGCACTCGGGCTTGCTGTCATATGCATGCAACAGCCTTTGTAACATGATTAGTCCAACCTAAGTCCCACATTAGCTGAATTTTTTTAACACAGTACGTACAGATGTAATCGCTAATATATACGGGCATACACTCATCCCTATGAACGCACACACGCACACCCTACCCTTATGAGCACCTTCGAAAGACTGAGCCGGCATATCATCTTGAAATTTACGAAGTCACCGTAGGCACCTCGGCGTCGACGGGAACGTCTTCTCCCACTGAATGCACATTGCCGGAAATTCTGAAATAAATTCAGGAATAAATGCGAGCACTAGGATTTGAACCCTGATGGGCTGGGGATACCACAGTCCCTCTAACCATCCAACCACAGGTTGGTTCGCATCATTAGCGCTGAATTGATTGATTCCCATGCGCATTGTGCTATACGTGTACGTACATACCTAGCAGGCCGCATGTATGCCTCTCTACCTCGTGAAATGCACGCATACGTAGACGAAACGTTTTGCTACCCTAGCCGCCGCCAGGAGGCGACTAGGGAGGCGATCTGTTTTTCCATCGATCTCCACTGGCGAGGGCACTGGCCCCTCTCCCTCCGGTTGCTTCTCCGATGGCAGGAGGGAGGGGGACCCCGTTCCTCCGCTCTGTAGTTACGGTTTGGATTTGTAGGTCGTGGTGCATCATTGGGATGGTGGGAGTGGCACTCGGACGAATAAATCTACCTCAACTTCACTCCCACACCGGGGATGCCCTTCATGGCGGCGTCTCAGAGTTGATGGCATCATGTGTTTGCCGATCCTTCAAAATCGGTGGCGTTATGGTTCATGGATGGTGTCGGCGAGGCGGCGGCGGCGACTCCATCAGGAGTATGCGCAGGCGGTTGTCTACGCAAGTGACAGCTGAAAGATGGTGCATCTTGTGCTGGCTCTGTGGTTGGAGGCTGACAGTTCTGGTTTCCTTCTCTGACGCTGTAGTCGTGCCGGGGTGTCAGTTCTGAAGTTCGATGACGTGTCTGGGGACTCGTTGCCCCGGTCTGATTCTTTCAACGACAATGGTTTTGCTCCAGACAAACTACTTTGGAGGTCCGTAAAGTTGTTGATCAGCGATGAAGCCGCGTCAAGCTCGGATGAAGATGTGATCTGTCTCCTTTTCCTTAGTGGAGAGGGACATGCACTGGTTTTTTTCATAGGATTATCCTATTTTTTCAGTCCTATAATGTCGATGTTTACGTGGCTTGTAAGTGAATTTTTATTTTATTAATGAGACGTGTATTACTACGCACACAAAAACCCCTCGTGAAATACACGCTGAATTGATTGATAGATTCCCCATGCGCATTGTGCTATACGTGTACGTACAGGGAAATATCTGGTACTCCCACCCCTAAGAGTGCTCCTGGTGCTCCAAAACTCTGTAGCACGTTTTAAAATGTTCAAAAAATTCTGAAAAAAAAGTCCAGCACATTGACGCAACATCAAAGTATGTTGTCAAAAAAATCAAAATCAAAATTTGAAACGTAGATTCAGAAACATAAATGACAAATTCGACAGTAAATAGTACGCAACTTAAGCTGGGCTTTAGATTAGGTCCATTATCACACTGATGTCCATTTTGTCATTTTTGTAGCTCGAGCAATGTTTTGAATTTTGATTTGAATTTTTTAACAACATACATTGATATTGTGTCAATGTGCTGGATTTTTTTCAGAATTTTTTGAACATTTTAAAATGTGTTACCGAGATTGGAGTACCGGGAGCACCCTAGGGATGAGAGTACTAGACATTTCCCCGTGTATGTACATACCCACCAGGCTGCATGTATGCCTCCCTACCTCGTGAAATACACTTCCGAGCTCAGCAACTCCCCCACCACGACCTGCAGCATGTACTAATGCATGTGCACTAGTACGCGGCTGTAACACAGACGACTACGACAATGCACTTGCACATAATGGGTAAAACAATCATGCACTAGTACTAGTATACGTATATAGTACATGCACATGCAAAGCACTACAACTAATATACGTAGATAGTACATGCACTTGCGCATGCGGTGCCGTCTCCATCCCCAGATGAACGGCGGGTCAATTCCAGAGTCCGCATCCACGAGCAAAGGCTGCTGCATGCATAGGCAGCAAGCTAGCTAGCCGGCGTACGTGGAGCTGCTGAGTATGCGAGCCAGCCAGCCAGCGTGCATGCACTGTTCGGCCTTCACGCGGCCGAAGACCTCTTCAGTCATCATGCGCCCGAAGTGGGCTCTTCGGCTTAAGACCAAAGAGTACCTCTTTGACCTAAGTGAGGCCGACGGGGTCATATCTCTACTTCTAATGAAGCAGTTGGTCCCTTTCAATTGAAATATTCCTTTTACATGCTCAGGTCATAAGTTTGTGATCTGCAAGGTTTATATGAAAAAGGATTTTCAATTATGATAAGTTGTAGCTTATTGATCCCAACTGTTAGACCATGTGAGCTCACTGATTTTGCCGTCTGAATGTCTGTACAGTGAAACAAACATAGCAGTCGTATGTCATCTGCTTGCCAAGTTGCATCATTAGCCTGAGCAGATAGCCATCTTGCATATTGTTTGCCCTAATAATATTTCTCATTTTTCCTGATGCATCTTTTGCCCCCATTGGTTGACATGTCAATTTTTTAAACAAGGAACCGGTCATAATCACCAATCCTGATTAGCTTATGCCCATTGCCTCGTATCAATTTCGAGTCTTAGTTTGTTCACCATCATCAATAAGTGGGACCTTTCATTTCTTCACAAATGTTGGCCAACCCACCAAATCGTTCAACTCATCAACTCACAAAATGCACGACCATCAAGCAAGCTAGCACAAGCTATCTGTTAGCGTGCTATTAGTGGGATCTTGATTGTGAAATTCTCAATACGCTATAGCGTGCTATTAGCGACACTATAGGGCGCTATTTCTTTTTCAGTGTTTGAGATAGCTGTTGGATTGAACAGCTGAGTATGGTTATGCTTCTGATTTGTACTATTATTTATTAATCCCTTTTTTCTTTATTCTACGAAAATTCACAAATTAGTAATGCGTGTTGTGCTTCTTTTATTACTTTATTTTTGTAGGTAAATGCTTCTTGGCCAAGTACAATTATACAATCTTAATCTTTTAGTCACAATCAGTATTATGCCTTGTACTCATTTTTGTTGCATTGTTGTAGGCTTGCAGCTAAATTTTCTGATGATAGACTGAACACTATAGGCAGTGGCAAGGCAGCTAGAGACAAAAAGGGAACTGGTGAAAAAGCAACTCGCACATCTAAAGGTCTCTTGGAATCTCACATTTATCGATTTATGGAAGGGGCGTCCACTTGCATTCCAATAATTTTGTTAGAGAACGGCGCGGGGCTGAGGCAGCCGATGTGAACGACCATCGGGTGTGTAATGGTTTTTCCCCCTAAATTTGTACTCTCTTTTTTTAGTGTCCTTTATAGTGTTGTTCGATTTGGTATGTGATAAATGTACATCTCTGTTTCATTCGCTCATTCATAATTCATACAATAAGATGAGCATGATTTAGTGCCTGGTTGGTCAGGGGCTTGCATTCTATCATCACGATCAGACCAAATGAGGTCTCGTCAGGTTTGCCTCTATTTTGTTCGTAATATAAAAACAGCCAGAATCGAGGAAAGAGTCCTTCTGACATAGGTATTTGTTTGCTACTTGCAGAATTCCAATTGCTTTTGGATTCGTATGATGCAGCCTACATACCCCCGTCATATGGTAACATATAAGTATCAATTATTGCATCTGGGTTTATATTAGGCATCCCTACTGAACGTTTCAATGTTAAGTAGGAACGAGGATTAAATTTATAGATGATAGATGTATGTAATTGTGTGCTGCATTCTTGTTGCTTCCAGTAGATGTACTATTCTTGCTGTTTGGACTTCTGCTGCCAAATCCAGATCTTATCCAAAGACTTGGGACTCCAAATTACATGCCCCAGAACATTGGCGACCAAACATCAGAGGCCCAATTAGTTACAAGACTGACTCATTGGGGTTTCGCTTGGAGCATTCTTGAGATGTTCAGTGGCGCTCAGACTTGGTGTGCCAAATCACCAGATGAGATTTATCGGACAGTTGTCCTGAAGAAAGAGAAACCGATGTTCCCGTACAATTTACCTACGGAGGTCGCTAATGTCCTCTCTGGCTGCTATGAGTATGACTTTCGGGATCACTCCTTGATGTTAGATATCTTACAGTCATTGGAAAGGTAACATGCTTAAACTCTGTTTCTGCTTCTGCCTTGTTAACTTACATAATTTGGTTAAACTGCCATGGATGGGTGATTTTACCATATTTCATTTTCATATTTGCTTATATTATATTGTACAAACTACTAAGCATTATTGAAGTTTGTCACATGAAAGCATGGAACTGCTTTCTTAGTTGTGTCATTTATAGTCATATATGGTCAATGCACGTTTATTTTCCTCCAGAGTTTACTTTTACTATGTCCTGGTACTGGTTTTCTCTGCACGTTTCTCTACATTAGCTTTGTGTATTCAAATTTTTTTATTCCTGACAAGACGTGCATTGCACATGCACACTTACTTATATGAATCAAGCCTTACATGATTTGCTCTTTTACTGATGGACTGAGGAGGTCAGAGATGTATAACAGCCGTATTGATCCAAATGACAAGTATGGCAGTGCTAACCTGCTTACCTAGAATTTTACCACACCCTAAGACTTGCAAATCTGTATAATAGGAATGGCTAGCTGTTTTCTGGTCTACAACCGTGACATGTGGTGGCATCTCTCACCATGTCTGCACATAGTGTTTAGGCATGATTCTTGCGTACTGTCGAGACTCGAGAAGGGCACGACATTTTTTCCTGAACTAATTTTTTTTTGCTTACCGGTTGAGCTCGGTTTCAACTCTTACCTGAGTAGTTGATAGGCAAGCCTGATGCAGGTGTATGGAAATTATGCAATTCCATTAGGTTTGGAGTTGTCCAGTATACTACTGAGGCCTACATATTTTGCTGATGCAGGTTGGAGGTGACACATGAACGCTGGCAATGCAAAATAGCAGAAATAAAATAACTGCACCTTAGGCCATGTAGTTCTACAATAACCAAGGAAGAAGTCCTTTTTTAAGCCGACCTCGGCCAAGCATTTAAGCTTATATGGGTGCTCTTTATTTTTCAGAGGTGCGTGTACTGAGAACGCCCATGATTTAGTGCCAAAAATCTAGACAAAGTGACAAAACTGAAATACGAGACTTACTTGAAGCCAGTGATAGCCCGTTGAAGGATGCCGATTGTGGCTATCCAACTACAACAACGTGCTTGCAACTCATGAGTGGCAAAGTATAACATGCCGCCTTTATTAAAGAAGCCCCTTCAATTTATGTATGCAGAATGCTGTGAAGAACTCATGACAAAGCCAGATCTGTATGCATGTCTTAATGTATTTTCATACTGGCTTGAGTAATGTACTCTTGCCCGCCGCACGGCACTGCCTTTGTAGTGTATTCTTGGTCGCCTGTTGCTCAATTAGGTTATTCTATTTTCTTTTTCTTTTTTATTCACAATTGCTGCCATGAATTTGCCGTGCATTTGGTCCTATCAACAATTTAAACCTGTCAACTGAGAAAGGATATGCACATCATCAGTGCGCTTCTATTTATTTTGAGTATAAATGAGTAGTTAATTTGCTAATTAAAGTTGTTTCCCTGTGGGTATATTCATCTCATTAGAAGGTTCTTTTATGCGGCTTTGGTCTTCCTAAATATTGTGTGGGTTTTTTCCTTTCCTGGTTTAGCTTTGCAAAACAATGATTATTCTAGCGCGTGATCTACTCACGCCTATTTACCTTATTGTATAGTTTGTCATTCTAGAACACCTAGACCTTTCTCCACAGCTGATATGTTGATATGACAAGTTTAATTTGCCTTTAGTCTTCGCAGAACTAATTTTGCATCCTAGGAAGGGGGCAAAATGGTCTTGAGCACCGGCAGACTCTTCTAACATCTCACCGTCACACCCATGGGTAGCGTTGTAGTCGAGTCCAGCAATTCAACTTCTGAAAATAACATGTAGGCCGAACCAAGAGGGAATAGTATACAGTACCTCATTTCACCCAGGAGAGCTTCGGTTATATGAAAATTAATTAATTTTAATATGAATTTCGATATTCAATACCCACGTGAATTGTATAAGTTGCTTTGCTTGAGATGTGCATTGCATTGTAGTTTCAGGGAGCCCCGTCGCTTTCTTATAGAATTTTGTTCAGATATAAATTTGTTTGTTGCCAACAATACATTGAATTATAATTATAATATTGCAGGAACAAATGTGATGTGAAGCAAATAATTTCCTTAGAAAAAAGTAAGCTCCGTTTGCACTATTAATTAGCTTCCTGGGTTATTTCGCTTGACAAGAGAAATGGACTTGTTTCTTCTATAGCCTAATTGAACAGTAAGAGTCTCTCCTACTTTCATTGCTAAGAACAAAAAAATAAACCTAGATACAGACATGCATCTCAATCTCTTGTTTTGAAGTTAAACTATTTGTAGATACTTTTTGATGTACCTTTCGAACCCATAAACTTAATGTTGTGCTTGTAGTGTTGGTTCTGGGTTTAGAATCAATTTAATATGTGGATTGATATCCCACCAACCACAAAACGGAATTTCTTCTTTTGATATTCTGCTGGTTTACTGGTTGAGGATTTCCATCGAGAGTGAATGTATAATCCAGTCAACCAACCCAAGATGTTTACCAGCACCATCACGATGATCTTTCTCAGCCTGCTCGACCCAATCAGTCTTCTAATATTCATCTCATGGTAGGCATGCTATGCAAAAATGCAGCAACAACATTTTTTTGTCACATATGTTAAACTTGTGCTATGAACTGTTAGCATATTGGCTCTCCTTTGCTTCGACTTTACATAGGATATTCACTCCAAGGAGAGGAAAATCACATAGAATTTTCTGCATTTACCCTTCTGAATTAATTGCCTAACTGTTTAATGATTTTTAGGAGGGTCAAGAAAAAGACGCAAAGGCATAGCTTGCTCCTTGGTTCCAGTTTCTGCAGCCACCATTGATAAGCATGGGGCTGAGCAAATGAGTATCAAAGGGAAGTCAAGGAAACTTCGTCCTCTAGGCTGCTTGCGATGTAGTTCTCCACCAGCTTCAGCGCCAAAGGTAAAACTTCATCTATTTCGCAAACTGGGATAACACCCACTATTTTCACTTATTTTGAATTGATAGATCTTATAATAGCATGGATAATTGTGATGATGCCATAGTTTCCTAATTACTATGATAATTTACCAGATGAGGAGGTGGGAGAGGCGCCACCCAAGGAGGTCAGGGGAGGAGGGCAACAAGGCTGGGGAGCGGAGGCGGAGGCTGGCGGGGAAGAGAATGATCAAGCATGTAAATCTAGAGCACAAGCTCATGATTTATCAAGGGAGTGGCGCTGCCGCCGGATTAGAAAATCATATCTCACACTAAGGTGTTTTTGTCTTTCGTTTTTGTACAAATTTGGTGCAGGCAAAATTTTGATGATATATATAAGATGACTAGCATTATCTTTTTATTGAGTGCATGTTCGGGTAGCATTATCTACTTAGAAAAAATTGCTACATGTGTGTAGTGAATAACATCTGTAGGTGGTTTCCCACCTTATCCCTTGCTAACTGTCATGCCGGTGTCGAAAACTGGCTCACGTAGAACGCGGGTCAGTGGACTTTGTGATCAAAGTGAGGGTTGAGAGTGAGCGCAGGTGGGGGTTGGGATTTGCAACAGGAGCAACACAGGAGTAGTAGACAGTACTATGGATTATGGTCACTTCTGTGAGTACTCTCAACAATGCTAGAAGCACTACTCCATGATTACAGCAGCACATTTATTATGATATAAAGTAAGATTAAAATATAGCTGACCAATGTAGGCTCAGGAAGAAGTTTTTATTATACTTGCTTAAATATCATGTGAATGAAGCTAAAAACACTATTTTCTAATATTGTGTGAGAATTGCGTAAACACACCAACAAGGAACAATAGATATTAATTTGTAATAGAATTTTAATTGGATCATCGCTCTATATGTATACATTGTTAATTTATCTCTTTTATCAATTTTACATTGCAAGTGAATTGGACTTCAACAAATACTCCGATTGTGCCTGTGCTATCTTGTCTCTGCATGTAAAGTTTGACATGCGTTGTGTTTACATAATTTTAGCAAAATATTTTCGTAGCACGTGACAAAGCACCGACATTCCCGTGCTATCTTATCTCTACATGTGAAAATTTATATCCATTATGTTTATACAACTCAACAAAAATATTTCAAAAGCCCGTGGCAACGCACGGGCGTTCTACTAGTAGTTGTAATTTATGAATTAGGTCATATATTATCGAAATTTGTTATAAAAAATAACTTTTCAAAAAAATCTATTTGCGAAGGATAGACCCACATTGTATATATACATATCCAAACAAAATCTTACAATAAAAAAAATACACCCGATCGAAACAAAACAACTTTGACGATCTCCTCAAAACACGTGCACGTACAGGGATTCAATTTATGATGACCCAAAAAATGAGGGAAAGTTGTCTGATTACAACTTTTGTCACTTCCCGCAAACTTCTTCCCCTAAATCCATTTTTATTTAATTAAAAAAATAGATAATTGCTGGCAACGGGCAGTGCGGTGGCCGCCTGCACAAGGCGGTGCGGTGGCGGCACGGGTGTGGGCAGGGGACGACGTGGCGACGGGCGGCGGCATTTACGGAAATTTGGGGCAATAAAGGCTCTCCAAGAACTTTTGTAAAGTGACCAAACATGTTGTAAAGTTATGACTATACAGGAAGTTTTCTGGCAAAGAAAATGATCGGGTGCTTGAGTAACTCGACCTCCTGTTCTTTCTTAAACCGTGTGAATGACCAACGTCGATTAGAGTGGTTTCCGAAAATTCTAAACTTACGGGCAGCACCATATAGGCTACCAGTGGCGAATCTACAGAGAAAATGAAGGGTAGACTGGACTGCTTATGTCATGCGAATATATATTGTTTTGGACTGACAAATGACTGCATTGGGCCTTTAAACTGGTACTAAAAACTATTTTGCAAAGCTGGAGGGGGGGGCTTAAGCCTGTTAAAGCCCCCCTAATAGATTCGCCACTGCAGGCTACCCTCTACGGACGACTATGGCCCCATCTGTAATCCCTCCTCCCTCGTGAATTCAGTGGTGTGACCCCCGTTAATTTCCAATTAGTTTGCCCCACGTACTTTTGTAGATTGCAACCTGTAACAATTGTCTGTAGCTCTAGCAAAGTTGAGTGGTTTTTTAGGCGGGTTTTGGTGATGTGGCAAGGTCACAGGTGCCAGGTCGGCACGATTCCTCTCTCCCCACTCTCATCCTTTTGTCATCGTTATATGTTGTATACACGGCCGGGCGGCGCTCACGCGACTGTGCTCTACTACCTTGTATGCAATCTGCCAATCTCGGCTTGCCATCGCGTTCCCATTCTTCGCCTTGGCAGCGTTCTCGCCGGCCGCGTCCACTTCGCCCTACGTAGACAACCGCGCGACAAGCTGGCACACGCTCGTAATACCGAGCTCGCTCCCGTGTCCACTGTTAGAGCTAATCACGATTAGGCCAGCTAGTCCTGCGGGCTCGGACATGGCGGAGGGAATCGACTGAGCAGGTCAGTACATGCGTATTTCCTTCGGCAGAGCTCGCGTTCACGTGCGATCGGGACCCTAACAAAAATTCCCCACCCCGTGCTCCCACGTTGCAGGCAGCCGCCGCCCCGGTCCTCTCTGATTTGAATCAGGCCAGCCACAAGCGTCCGCCTCTGCTCCTAAATTTGTCCGGAAGTGCCCTCAGGCCACCTCCAACGCCGATCGCATTTGGTCCGTCCCTGTTCAAACCGGCAAAACGTACAGAAAATACCACACAACAGAGTGTGCGTCCGTTTTCTATCCATCCTGATCGTTTGCACCGAAACGGACATGATGCGGACGGGCGTGGCGCGCGAGGCTCACCCGTCGGGAATGTTGGAAATATGAGTAATTTACCGAATGATTTTATTAACAGAAATACTAGATAAAGCATGACTAATATAGTAGAGATAAAACAAGTCATGCGTTCGGACAGAGAGAAGGTAAAGAGCATCTGCATATATGGACTTGAACTAAACACATCTAGAACAGACACTAGATGAAGTTGCATATATGAAGTAGAACCTAACACATGTAGGACAGAAAGTAAAGCAAAGAACTGTGTCATGACATCTAACAGAAAGAGCAAGAACACGTACGGGACATCAGCAGTGGAAGTGCTGGACTTGGGGTCGGTGTCCTCGCCTGCCATGTCGTCGAGGAGATCGTGGACGTCGGGGAAGTAGTCGTCGGCGACCGGATCGTCCGTGATGAAGCAGCGAGTAGTCGCGCTGAGCGCTCCCCAAAAACCTTATCACCCTTCTCCCGTACATGACTCAAAAGGTGCGGTTTCGGAGGCCTACTGTCCCGACCTGCGGTGCACGCCACAAGCCGGGATGGGGAAGATCGTAGCAGCGCAGTGCTCAGGAACTTGTGGCGAGAGGAGGAAGAGGTTCTGGTGCGTCTCTCTGGGAGGAGCGACCTTCCTTTTATAGGCGCAAGAGAAGGAGGCGAGAGGACAGCGACGAAGGCGAAGCGAACAACCAACAGCCGGAGGAGCGCGCGTGGATATCCCTCTTGTTTTCATGCTCACACAAGTGGGGAAAGAACCTCCCTTATAAGGAGGTCCAACTCCCACTCAACTAGCAATGTGGGACTAAATTTTAGTAGTATCCCTTGCCTTGCACAAATGGGCTAAGTGGGCCTCTAGGATTTATTAGGAATTTCTGAAACTGCTATTGGGCTAGGCCCAAAATAGACAAAATTTCAGCAATCCCCCACCAGATCCCAGAGGCACACAGAAATTGTCTTTGGTTCCAAAATACTGTTTTATATACTGGTACTGCAGTGAAGACTGTTAAGTTGAACTTCCACCTAGAACTCTATGCTACACTAGTAAACAACTTGAACAGTGGACTGGGCCTTAAACTGCAAGTTTTCTACGAATCTAGCTTCACATAAAGCCTTGACCGATACGTGTCTACCGTGGGTCTTCCCCGCGGGTGGAGGTTATACGTCATACTCCGTGACCTTTCATGAGTTTACTAGAGAGAACCCTACTCTCATAGATTGCGACATTTGACAATCAGACTCATATAGATGTGTTCTTCAAAAGATGTTCTGCAGGATAATATCTCTGCTTTAATGAGCCACTTAGAACACATTAAGATATATATCAACCTGCCATGCAGATTAGAAGAGTATTGCATCTTCATGGAGTGGTATTGTGAATAGTAAGGATACTCTCCTCTCAGTTGACCAACAGCTTGTCTTCCACATCTAATTCACGGGATCTCCGATCACAAAGAATAGGTTACCACTATGAACAACTCATATTGTGGGTCTCATACCCATCTTCCTCGATGCATTATCTATCACATTACGTGATAGACCCTTAGTAAAAGGATCTGCCAGATTTTTAGACGTTTGGATATAATCCAATGCAATAACTCCGGAGTTTTTCATTTTCCTGACAGACTTTAACCTTCTTTGAACGTGTCTTGATGACTTCATGTTATCCTTTGAGCTTCTCACTTTCGTGATCACAGTTTGATTGTCGCAGTTCATAAGGACACCCGGTACAGATTTCTCAACAACCGGCAAGTCATTCAAGAGCCGGCAAAGCCAATCTTCTTCAACCGTAGCTGTATCTAGTGCTGTGAGTTCTGCTTCCATTGTTGACCTCGTTAAGATGGTCTGCTTGCAAGACTTCCAAGAAACGGCACCACCTCCATGAGTGAATACATAACCGCTCCTGGCCTTTATCTCATCAGCATTTGAGATCCAGTTTGAATCACTATACCCTTCAAGAACCTTTGGATACTCGGTGTAGTGAATTCCATAATTTGCGGTTCCTTTCAAATAACGCAAAACTCTCTCTAGAGCTTTCCAATGCACATCTCCTAGTTTTGAGACAAACCGACTCAGTTTGCTGACAGCAAAAGAGATGTCAGGTCTTGTAGCACTTGCTAAGTACATAAGCGAGCCAATAATCTGAGAATATTTCAATTGATCTCTAGCAATTCTTCGATTCTTTCGAAGTAACACACTCGCATCATATGGTGTTGGAGAGGGCTTGCAGTCACTATAGCCAAAACGACTCAAAATCTTTTCCACATAGTGAGATTGAAGCAATGTAATCCCACCATCATCGTCTCTCAACAACTTGATGTTCAGAATGACATCAGCCACTCCTAAATCCTTCATCTCAAAACAACGAGATAGGAAATCCTTGACCTCCTTAATAACATTCAGATTTGTTCCAAAAATCAGTATGTCATCAACATACAAGCAAAGGATAACTCCCTCGCCCCCACCATGGCGATAGTACACACATTTGTCAGCTTCGTTCACAACAAAGACTGCACCTGTTAAAGTTCTTTCAAACTTCTCATGTCACTGTGGTTGGGTGCTTGCTTGAGTCCATACAAGGACTTTAGCAACTTGCACACTTTTCCTTCCTGACCATCTAGTACAAACACATCTGGTTGTTCCATATAAATTTCCTCGTCCAACTTTCCATTTAGGAAAGCAGTCTTAACATCCATTTGATGAACGAGAAGACCATGCGAGGCAGCTAGTGAAAGTAGAACTCGAATAGTGGTCAGTCGAGCCACAGGTGAGTAAGTATCAAAGAAGTCTTCACCTTCCTTTTAGGTATAACCCTTAGCCATGAGCCGAGCCTTGTACTTCTCAATAGTACCATCAAGCCTAAGCTTCTTCTTGAATACCCATTTGCATCCTATAGGTTTGCACCCATAAGGACGATCAGTTATCTCCCAGGTTTCATTCGCCAAGATGGAATCCATCTCGCTACGAACCGCTTCCTTCCAGTAGTCAGCATCTTCAGATGCATAGGCCTCTGAAATAGAACTGGGAGTGTCATCTATGAGATACACAAGAAAATCATCACCAAAATACTTTGCAGTCCTCTGTCTCTTGCTCCTAGTAGGAACTTCATTGTTCTCCTCCACAGGACTTTCAAAGTGTTCCATCGAAATGGCAGGGTCGGTAACTATAACTGGTTCCTGATTCGATGAACTAGGCATCTCCTGATTAGATGAGGTAGCCATATCCTTCTGTTGGAAATATGCCCTAGAGGCAATAGTAAAATGGTTATTATACTATTTCTTTGTTCATGATAATTGTCTATTATTCATGCTATAATTGTGTTATCAGGAAATCGTAATACATGTGTGAATACATAGACCACACCACGTCCCTAGTGAGCCTCTAGTTGACTAGCTCGTTGATCAAAAGATAGTCATGGTTTCCTGACTATGGACATTGGATGCCATTGATAACGGGATCACATCATTAGGAGAATGATGTGATGGACAAGACCCAATCCTAAGCATAGCTCAAAGATCGTGTAGTTCGTTTGCTGTAGCTTTTCCGAATGTCAAGTATCATTTCCTTAGACCATGAGATTGTGCAACTCCCGGATACCGTAGGAGTGCTTTGGGTGTGCCAAACGTCACAACGTAACTGGGTGACTATAAAGGTACACTACAGGTATCTCCGAAAGTGTTTGTTGGGTTGGCACGAATCGAGACTGGGATTCGTCACTCCGTATGACGGAGAGGTATCTCTTGGCCCACTCGGTAATGCATCATCATAATGAGCTCAATGTGACCAAGTGGTTGATCACGGGATCATGCATTACAGTATGAGTAAAGTGACTTGCCGGTAACGAGATTGAACGAGGTATTGGGATACCGACGATCGAGTCACGGGCTAGTAACGTACCGATTGACAAAGGGAATTGTATATAGATTGATTGAATCCTCGACATCGTGGTTCATCCGATGAGATCATCGAGGAACATGTGGGAGCCAACATGGGTATCCAGATCCCACTGTTGGTTATTGACCGGAGAGTCGTCT
>NW_024116927.1:0-9875 GCF_003073215.2 Triticum urartu
TATCCACCCTCCGCCACTCCTCATTGAGGATCACGGTTGAGAGGGCGTTTGCAGCTTTCAAGAACCGGTGGAGAATTGTGGACAACAAGCCTCACCACCCTTATCCTTCACAAGTCAAAATCGTCCTAGCTTGCTGCATTCTTCATAATTGGATACTTCAGTGGGGAGAGGATGAGTTTGTACCACCTGAGCACACTTGGACTGGGAATCCAGCGTCGGATGGTGTGATTGACATAGAACATGATAATAGAACCTGGTCACAAATTAGAGATGGTTGGGCTGAGCATATGTTTGCTAATAGGGGCAATTCACGTGTGTAGAGCTCAAGTGTTGGGTTGGGCATATGTTTGCCATTAGTTATATGTTATGCTCAAGTGTAGAGCTCAATTCTATGTTGTAATGCATTATGAATAATTTTGTCATGTACCCAAATTGTAACATTTATGTATTATGTACTCTCTTATGTTGCTGTTTGAGCTCCATTTCAATTATGTTCATGGTTCTTTCATTCAATTTAGTTTTGTTCATGATTCTTTCATTCAATTCTGTTCATGATTCTTTCATTCAATTCTGTTTATGATTCTTCCATTCAATTATGTTCATGGTTCTTTCATTCAATTCTGTTTATGGTTCTTTAATTCTGTTGGTGCTTCACTTTAAACTTGAGATTTAAATATTAATTATGTTTGTGCTCCTTTTGGTTGTTCTGTACATAGGACTGTGGCGGTGGGAATCACCCATTGCGTTGGACATCTCCAATGTCTGGGTTCATGTTACGTCGCTTTGTAGAGCTCATTGCTAGTGGAGTGAAGACGGAAAAGGGCTTTAAGGAGGTGCACCTAAACCAGGTGGCTAAGAATTGTAGTGAGCTACAGGAAGGTTTGCAATGACATCTAATGAGGCTCTTGGGGTTCCTTCAATGGTGGGAACCTCCTCCTCATTTGTAAACCTTGAAGCTTGTGGTTCTGAATTTGTTGTTGATGGGAATGAACCTGGATTGAGTGCTACTGCTGCTGCTCATGGGGAAGCTGCTGCTGCTCATGGGAAGGAACCATGTAAGGATGCTTCTAGCTCCACTGGCAAAAGGAAGAGGGCTAGCTTGATGAGTGAAGAAGAAGTTTTGGTCATGAGCAACATGTCCGAAGCTGTCCGTGAAGTTGCTATTGCTATCAAGTCCACCGGAGAGGCACATCCTGAACTTTATGATGCTGTCATGGAGCTCCCTGGTTTTACCGAGGATGATCTGTTGATTGTCTTGGATTATCTCAATGAGAATGCCAACAGGGCTAGGAGCCACTCATTTGTGCAAATGTCGGAGACTCGTCGCACTCGCTGGGTCATGCACCACCTCTCCAAGGTCAACGGTGGAGTGCCCGTGCCCAAGGATGGACTGCCAAAGGATGGAGTGCCCGTGACCAGCGATGAAGTGCCCAAGGGTGGAGTGTGAGCAAATATGTGCTAATTCACCTAACGAAGCTGACCATATTTTATTGTATTTGGTCAGAAAAACCATGCCCCTATATATGTGAAGGAATGTAACATGGACCTTATGTTATGTTCCTTTGTTGGACTGTAATGTGGACAATATGAATTTGTGGCTATCTAATATGTGAACTCTAGGATGTGCTGGACTGTAATATGGATCATATGAATTTGTGGCTTTATAATATGTGGACTCTTAAGATGTACTTGCACTGGATACCTGATTTATGTGCACTCTCTATTATCCTGATGCATTTCTTTAGCTATTTTGTGCCATCAATTGCTTATATGTGTATATAAACTGCTCATATACTTGTACAAACAGCAAAGATGCTGCTAAATTTTTGTTTTTCTTACTTAAATCATCTCTGCAATTTTGAAGACATGTGGATATATATTCTTTTATTACTTCAATCAGCAAAGATATCTAGTCTGCAGTGCATGTCACT
The DNA here is from genome assembly GCF_003073215.2 of Triticum urartu. Lineage (NCBI taxonomy): Eukaryota > Viridiplantae > Streptophyta > Magnoliopsida > Poales > Poaceae > Triticum > Triticum urartu. The sequence goes on from NW_024116927.1 coordinate 1,932, forward strand.
AAATTTATATTCTAATTATTTTACATACATGAACAAGCATTCTAGAGTCAAATTTCACATCATACAACCTACCAAACAACATATGTTGTATGCTGCATCTCTCATGCAACCACACATGCAACAAACCAAACAAAATCTGAGCTGAGCCTGTCTCGTCTCATGCAGTACACCAAACACACATTTCAACTCATTTTTGCATGAGCTCAACCAGGCCAGCCCCAGCCAAGCTCATTCATGCAATGCATGACAGATGCATCCAGGCAACCAAACACGCCCCAGATGTATTGCCTAGATGCCACTGCTCTTAAGGGGCCCGATTTGTCCCATGGTCAAGCTAGATCCAGCCTCAATGTCATGCACCCCTGATACATCTCCAACGTATCTATAATTTTTGATTGTTTCATGCCATTAAATTATCATTCTTGTATGTTTATATGCCATGTTATATTATTTTTGTGAACTAAACTATTAACTTAGTGTCCAGTGTCAGTTCCTGTTTTTTGCATATTTCTTTGTTTCGCAGAAAAACCATACCAAACAAAATTCTTATGATTTATAATAAGCAGGTTTAGTCACATACAAAATACATGTCTACAAAGTAATAAAATATATGCTAGGAATTATATTATTTGGTATTTGCGCTATGTTATGATTGATGCCATCCATGCAACATCCCAAATATGCATTTCCGTGTGTAAGTTTTAAAACACGTTTTGCTTTCTTTAATAACCATTACCTGGAAATTGCTGGGTAATTGTTGCTCTCATTTAGTTTTCTGCAACCTACAATAATCAAATTACTACATCGTCATCACTGCTGATAAATTCTCTTGAGCAAGTATTTGTCACTTGTGTAGTTAAATTGACTGCTCAACTACTAAATTCTTATCAATATTGTTTCTCTCCCACCATATTGAATATAAATTAAGATTGAAATATTCCCCACAAAGATTCATGTGATCACTTATACTAGGGGGATATCATGCCACATAGCTGCCATCCTTTTGGTGTCTTCGACTTTGACTCTCTGTTGTCTGCCACCTTCAACTAAGTCTGGTACTGATGGGACCTAGTAGTGTGTGAGATTAGTGTTCTTGGTACAATCTCAGTTCAACGGTACTCTTCCATGATGTCGGTGGCCAATCTCATCTCCGAAATGCACGGGGTGATCCCTATGGCTAAGCTTTTAGTCAAGGTTCATGTTTGTCTAGGCCGACGACACTCTATTGGATTGTCGTCAAGCAGGTAGACATTGTTTTTGTAACATGTCGAATCTATGTATTGTGATGCCCCTCGATGGTGATAATGGCACTCCTCGGTACAGTGCTCTTATTCTCTCTCCTTTGGTTTTGTTCATCGTATTTGCAGGGCCATTAGAGCTTCATCAAGTGTTCATGACATCAGAATTTTTTCCTAGTTATCTTGCATGTTTCTTTAGAGCTTCATCAAGTGTTCATGACATCAGAATTTTTGCATAGTTATCATGCATGTTTCTTTAGAAACACCAAAGGCGTCAATTTCCTTTTGAAACCAAAATTTGTGCAAAGTGAGTATAAAATGTACTCCAAAACAACATAGCCATCGTCCATTAATTTAGTATATGAAAGCATACTACAGTAAAAAAAACAAAGGATATTGTAATTAAACAACAAATAGTAATATGGTCCAAATTCATATGTAAAGTGTTGAAACCAAAATTTTTGCATAGTTATCATGCATGTTTCTTTAGAAACACCAAAGGCGTCAATTTCCTTTTGAAACCAAAATTTGTGCAAAGTGAGTATAAAATGTACTCCAAAACAACATAGCCATCGTCCATTAATTTAGTATATGAAAGCATACTACAGTAAAAAAAACAAAGGATATTGTAATTAAACAACAAATAGTAATATGGTCCAAATTCATATGTAAAGTGCTGATCTTTTTTTATATATAAGAGATGTTTGTCCAGCTTTAGCGAACTGAAGCCCTCAAGATTTTACAACACTTGGTTCGACAAATAAACGAAAAAGAAAACGTAAGACAAGAACTACCAAAGTTCGATACAAACCCAAGAGGGTCCTTGGCTCATAAGCCAAAAAGGAAAAACAATGCTCAAACACTCCAAGTGTCGTCGGAGGTTCTGAAAGAAGTCACAGTTATTGTTGTCCTCTTCCCTGAGAACAATGATATATTGTCGAAGCTTGACGCATAGCGCCTCAATGGTCGATGATTCCTGGGTCTTGCTGAGCAGCTTCTATAACTGTAAGAGATAATCAATTATAAAGGCCATCAACAGGATTATTAATAAAAAAAACTCCTTCAATAAGAGCTTTATTACGAATTTGCTAAGGAGTCCATGAAAGTGCTGAGAAACTTATCCAGGCAAACCTTCAAGGGAGGCCTGAGAGACTTCCACTAAGGGTGTGCAAATCGGTGAAAGATGACAGTTCCCAACTACACCGAGTGACGTCCCTAATACATCCCCAAAGAAACTGTGCCATGATGCAAGAAAAAATATGGTTATTATCTTCCGTCGCTCCACAAAGAGGGCATAGACCATCACCAGTTCCATGCCTCTTCTACACTTCCACCCCTGATGCGAGTCTCTCACGCACTAGCTGCCAAAGGGAAAAAATATCTTGGCAGTTTGGCCTTCCATATATCCATAGCTTGAAATTGTCCAGCCCCATTATGCAATGCGCGATTCATGGGTTTCATAATTATAGGAATTGATTCCATAACCAGCCGCGATATAATGAGCTGATAGAGAATTGTCCAGATTGCTCAAGCTTCCAATGAAAGGAGTCCGCGCTTGGGGTTAGCATGATATCCCTAAGGATAGTTGCCAGGCGACACCAATCCTCTCCTCTCGGCTCCTAGAGTTCGCCGAAACAGTGGTCGCCACTAGTCGTGTCTCCAAGTGTCACTAACCAGAGCATTTGGAAAACGGGCTATCGCAAACAAGCCTGGGAACTTAGTTGCCAGCAGGCTTATGCCAATCCACACGTCTAACCAAGAGACTGTCGATTTGACATTTTCGACGGTATGGATTGTCTCGATGCATAGCAAATGACAGATCTTGATGATGGTTTTCCAGAATTGGGATCCCTGTTGAGCAGAAGCAGTAGCTATAGGTGCATGCTGAAGGTATTTATGCTTAATAATATCAAGCCAAAGGCCACCCTCACTGGTGAGGATCTTCCATGGCCATTTAGCCATCAAGCACCAGTTAGTATGCTTGGTGTTGATAATCCCAAAGGCCCCCACTTCCTTGAGGAGAAAATGGTACTCCAATGTATCATGTGGTATTTCTGCTTGCCCAATTCCTTGTCCCAGAGAAAACGAGACCTCGCTAAGTCAAACTTTGCATGAACCCCATCTTGGAGTAAAAAGAACCCCATGACAAACATCAGCAAACTAGGAAGAGATGCGTTGATAAGGGTTGATTTGCTGCCAATTGATTGGCATCTCCCTACCCAAGCCTCTGTTTTGTCGGAAACCATGTCTATGATAAACAAAAAGTCTTCGATAGTCAAATTCTTGTTGGTTGGAGGGAGGCCAAGGTGATTGATAGACAAGGATCCAAGCTTACAATTCATTATGTGCGCTATCACTGGCGGAGCACCCCAGTAGGCAAGGCATGGTGGCCGCCATACCTTGATTGGGTGGAATGAAAATTTTATAGGTATGCATCTACTTCTATCGATGGATATACGAGAGCGAGAGGCCGTTCGCTAATAACTGGGCCACGCAGGTGCAGCCCATGAACAAACCAAGCCAATACTCTTAAATAGCTGGGATATTAACCGGAAAAAAACTTTCAATCCCAGCTTCCTCTATGGTAATGTAAATATAGCAGGGATTTAGGTGTCATATACACACGGTACCAGACTGGAAAACCACTCTGTTGACTGTAGTCGCTGAGAAGGTAGTGCAGTATGCAACTCCTCAAATCCGAAACCACAAAGCATTCAACAGGATGCAAAGAAAAACACATAGAGCCTTGTGCGGCGCATGTGGTGCACACGATCCATGAACCAGCCAGAGCGTTGATGCACGAAGCCACTAACCAAGTACACACGCACGAAGCAAGGTTTTTAGGCAGATGAAAATCTATCTCCAAAATGGGTCAAGAGAGGAGCGAATGGAGCTGCTTATGCACGCGCTTAATATTGATGTTAGCTCTTTGTCTCTTGATGTAATCCCTGCTTGTCTGATTGATATTTGTACAATCAGATGCAAATCCGCCTAACACTTAAATAAATTGTCGAGAGGGCGGTTCTCAAAACAAAAACTACACTCGCACACAACTGCAATCCTAGAAAGCACGGCGGCGGCTGGCTAGGATGAGGCGGATGGCCGACAACGGCCATGGGCTAAGGCGTCGCCGTCGAGCAAGCGTGTGCATCAAAAACAATGACTTAAGAGTTCGTCACACCTTAAATTTTTTTCGTCCTCCGCCTCTGGCGCTACCCAAAGCTTGTCCTTCAAGGTACCTCTAGTAACAAAAGCCTCGCTTTTATCGAAGTTGATTTTGAGTCTCGACATGGACTAAAAACACATCAATAAAACTTCAGATTGATCAAACTGACTTGGTTTTTCTTGAGCATGATGGGGGTATCGTCTAGATATTGCAAGTTTCCGCCCTCGTGGACTTCAGGGAACACTCCATGAATATGCTCGACTGTCTTAGCACCCTCTAAGATGATAGCCAAGGCGTCAATTACTAGGTTGAAAAGGAGAAGGGTATCGGGTCACCTTGCCGAACACCCCTCAAGTTTCGGAAAAAGGGACCGGGCTCCCCATTAATGTTAATGGTGGTTTGCTCGCAACTGAGAAGCTGCATAATCCAGCTAACCCATAATGGGCCAGAACCTTTTCGATGGATAACTCCTTCCAAGAACTCCCAACTGACATGATCATACGTTTTCTCGAAGTCTAGTTTGAGGATAAAGACGTTTTCCTTCTTGACTTGTGCAGATTGTAGCACTTCATGGAGAACCAAAATGCCTTCAAGGATACGTCTACTGGTGGGGCAGATTGGCTCGAATCTATGACCTGGTTGGCAACTGGTGATAACCGCGTTGCAAACCCTTTGACGAGTAGACTAAATGTTGCATTGATCAAAGCAATGGGTCGAAATTGCTTAATAAAGTATGCTCCTGGGACCTTGGGAAGCAAAGTGATAATAGCATAGTTTAGATGATGTCAATCCTACCTTTGGTAAAGTCATGAAGCAACTCAAACATTTGTAGTCCCACCATGGGCCAATTTTTTTAATAAAAAGACATTGAGAACCATTTGGTCTTGGTGCAGTATTAGTACGTGTGCCCGTAAGAGCCACCTCTAACTCCTTGGCCAACAAAGGGGCACTAGCAGACCCCCCCTTAACTTAGGGCCGCCACGTTCACCCGAGGCGAGCAACTCCCTATAAAAGGAATACATGTGCCTTTTGTAACGCCTCATGTTCAGTAACATTATTGGGACCATCCCTAAGCGCAACGATACTGCATCTTGTACGCTTGCCGTTGGCCATTGCCTGAAAGTACGCGGTATTGAGGTCTCCCTTTCCCGTTCAAGTTTGGGATCCTCAATGCTGCGAGTATATTTCTTCACAGCGCATGATGAAAACCGTATCATCCTCAATGCTATATCTAAGAGCCCACTCCGCCTCGGATAACCCAAGGCCATCGTCTAACAAATCGAATTCCTGGATCTTACCAACTAAGGCGGTCTTTTTGGACTCAAGGGCACCACCAAGGTTAGCCCCGCCCACCATCTAGGGTGGTGTCTCAGCCTCCTAATACAATGCTGCCATGGATTCACTGCATCTGTCAAGGGACCAAAAGGATGGCTGCAAGCCAAAGCCCATTTCTCCAGCACAAGGTCCACGAAACCTGAGCCAACAAAGCGTTGGTCTGAATCTAACAAAGTTAACAACAGCACCTTTCGCTTGGTGTGAGCAGTGGACCAACAAAGTGGCACAGCAAGTCTTAAAGTCCTACTCGCTCCGGTCACTACGAGGGTGAAAGAAATGGGGAATCTCGTTCGGTCGCTCCTCTTTCCCAGCTGGGTCAATCGCCCAGACAAAAGTTCAGCGGACCTTCTGTCCACACTGCAACACTTTCAGCGTCACACTCCACTTTCTGAAGCTTCTGGACACCAAACCCCGAGTTTCTCTGATACACTACCCAAATTGTCACGGAAAATGCTCAAAACAGAAGGGAAAAAAGAACTGTTTCTATGCCAATGGGTTCTTTTCTTTTCTTGACACAGGAATTAATCAACGGGAAAAACAACCCAATCATGTGTACCCAATTCGCCATGGATCTCACTCTGTCACCGTCTGCACGAAGCTTTGTGCCGCGGTGTGTACGCACTTTCACCATAACTACAAAAATCCAACGGCGGCCAGCCTTCTGGAAGAACATTTCAGCTGCTAGCAGTATGTACACAACAACAAAAGGGCGCCATCAACCTCATCGCGGCTCGACGACGGTGATGGAGACGTCGTTGATGGACTGGGGCGAGAAGGTGGACTCGGTCTTGGTGGAGAAGGGGATCATCGCCGCCGGGAAGGTCCTCAGCCGGGTGAACATGGGCGGCCTGGCCGGCGCAGGCAGGTCCATGTGGTCGCTGATGAGCATGAGCAGTACGCTGGACATGGTCGGCCGGAGCTCCGGGTCGTCCTGCACGCAGAGGAGCCCCACGTGGAAGCACCGCCACGCCTCCTCCTTGGAGTAGGCCCGCCCCAGCGCCGGGTCCATGAACTCGGCCGCCTTCTCCTCCGTCCAGCTCTTCCATGCCTGCACCAACACAGAGCAGCAGCTCAGTGCTGAAACTTACCAGTAGATAATGGCAGTGATACCAGTAGAGTTCTTGAGAGACTATTATGTACGTACGTCTTGGATGAGGGTCTGCTCGTGCTCCTCGAGGTAGAGCGCGCCGTTCCGCTTGCCGCCGAGGATCTCGATGAGAAGGACCCCGAAGCTGAACACGTCCGACTTCACCGAGAACACGCCCTCCATCACGAACTCCGGCGCCATGTACCCGCTGCATTGCATGGTGACCGGGATTCAGGTGAGTAAGCATGCATGCAGTACGGCCGGCCAACACTGCACAGTAATGGAGGTGGTCGGATCGCTTACTAGGTTCCGACGACGCGGCCGGTGTTAACCTCGATGCACTCGTCCTCGAAGATCTTGGCCATGCCGAAGTCGGAGATCTTGGGCCTCATCTTGTTGTCGAGGAGCACGTTGCTGGCCTTGAGGTCCCGGTGGACGACCTTGAGCAGCGAGTCCTCGTGCAGGTAGAGCAGCCCGCGCGCGATGCCCAGGATGATGCTGTGCCGGGTTTTCCAGTCCAGCTGCGCGCTCTTGCTTGCGTCTAATCAGCAAAGTGGTAACAGTAACAGTTAATTAGTCAAAACTCTGAGTGATCAGGGATCGACCAACACAGCAAACGTACTCCCTACATCACGTAGAGATCACCAGCAACCGATTAATTAAGGATCTCGTTGTCCGGCCGAAAAACTTGGGGCGTAGTTAGTACCATGTGGCGTGCAGGTCGCTCGCAGTGCGCGTCACGCGATAATTATCCGGCCACTTACAGGTTGCGATCAGTACGTAGTACGTCGCCAGTCGGTTAATCAATGACAGATTGCTCGATTTAATTGCGCGGTCCATGGATCGCCGGGCAGTAGGCAGGCACGGCACCGGCTGGCCCCCATTAACCAAACGAGGGAGGGAGTTAATGGCGCGACGCCGCAGGTTTCAACCACCGCCCCTCCTCCTCGAGCTCTTTTCTTTCCGAGCTTAGCTACCAACCGGAATGGATGAGACGGGTGAAAGGGGCAGGGAAAGGGACGCACCGAAGAGGAAGGCGTCGAGGCTGCGGTTGGGGAGGTACTCGTAGACGAGCAGCTTCTCGTCGCGCTCGGCGCACCAGCCCCGCAGCCGCACCA
>NW_024116928.1:0-92434 GCF_003073215.2 Triticum urartu
TCACGGAGGAGGACGTGCTAAAGTTGAGAGAGGCCAAGTTCTTGACCAGTGAAATTTCGCACAGGTTGCCTGCTCAAGGGCAGGCCGTTCCCAGTCCCCAGCCTGGTGAGAGCGTGGTGTTCGTATCTCACTTCCTTCGGGGTTTAGGCTTCCCAATGGATCCCTTCGTGAGCGGGCTGATGTTCTACTATGGGCTCGAATTCCATGACTTAGCTCCGGAGTCCATCCTCCATATTTCCTTATTCATCGTCGTGTGTGAAGCATTCCTCCGTGTTACTCCTCACTTCGGCTTATGGCTCAAGACCTTTAAAGTAGAGCCGAAGATGATTGAGGGATGGCACGCAGAGTGTGGAGGCGCCGTTATAAGCAAGAACGCTGATGCTCCATGGCCCGAGGGCCTTTTTCAAGAGGAGCTCGGCTTGTGGCAACGAGAGTGGTTCTATATCACCGTTCCCAGGGGCACCAAGTGGGTGGCGCCACCTGCCTTTCGCTCGGGTCAATAAAGGCCTAGACTGGGGGCCATCCAAGGACGTGCCCTTGTTGCAGGGCCGCATCAGGGATCTCTTAGAAAGAGACCTCAGCTTGGTCAAAGTGACGCAAGTCATGCTGATCCGCCGAACCCTGCCCGGCAAACGTCGCTCCCTTCGTCTGTGGGAGTTTAATCCGGAGGGACCGCGAGCTCTCCAGCATTTTATGGGCGCTACGCCCGCGGAGATGTATAAACTGTTCTTCGGACGGGGATTAGGGTGTACCACAAGGTCGGAAGGACCCAGCCCTCGTTCGTAGGTTTGTAAAATTGAACTGCACAGGTCATCTGTTGATTTATTAGATGATGTACTCAATTATATCAGCTATTCACAGCAACATGCTGCCAATCTTGCTAGAAAGAAGATCCTCAAGTATATCAGCTGTTCACAGCAGCATGCTGCCAATCTTGCTAGAAAGAAGATCCTCAAGTATATCATCTGTTTACAGCAGCACGCTGCCAATCTTGCTAGAAAGAAGATCCCTGCTTCCATGTCTCCTCAAGCTTGCCAAGCGGCTTATATTGTTTCTGGGGAATGAATATAATTTCCCACAACATGTCAGATAATATGTTTGTAATGTACAGGAGTTCATGATGGCGCCTCCTTGTTCAGGGAGGCCATTAAAGATGGGAGTTCAGGTGTACAACCACTTCAAGGTGAACAGCTAACCTGGCCTTTTCATAATGTATTTATACTTCAAAATATGTAGATGGAGTGTTCATCGCATAACCAAGAAGTACGGCCAAGACCCGACAAACATTTAGGATCATGAAAGGTGGTTTTGCACCTAGCATTCAGGTAACAGTCACCCACATGTTTCTCTGGTGCTACCATATCATAGGATAGCACAATGAGCCTTGACTGTTTTGTGACGACTTCAGTTGAATACGTGAATCCAAATGCTCATATGTGCTTTAGAAAAACTTATACTCATGCACAAAAATAAAGAGGGTCTTGATTTTTGAACTGTTGAAGACAGCTGTAGCTAAGGCTGGCTACACTAGAAGAATTTATTTTTGTCTACACATAGCTCATGATTCAGACCTTGTATACTTTTCATGTGTCACAGTTGGTCATTGGAATGGATGTTGCTGCTTCTGAATTTTACGGTGAGAAGGATCCGACTAATCAGCCTTGATTATTTGCATCTTCATTAGCAGGTTCGGTTTGTCCAACACTATATTACGTGCATTTGTCCAGTTCAATTTGTTTACCATCTTGCAATGCGAGGTGCAAGAGATGTGTTGCTCTATATCTTATTCCATTCAATCCTGTAGGGAACTGGCATTGTAGCCTCGGTTAGTTTGATATCCTGTGGAGAAGCGAATTATTTTGCGCCACCCCCAAAATATTCATCTTTGTACCCTTTTCTCCATTGATCAGTGCAACGACTTATCAGTGAACTTTACCTGATATTATTTTTGCTTGAGACATAGTTAGTCATGGTGCTGATCGTATTGTATTCTTGTGATGATTCAAGACTGCGAGTGTACCTATACTTCATGCTTCTGATGGCGAATCATTTTTGTGGCATTACATAAAACCAGTGGGAAGAGGTCAGTAGGCACTAGCATGTTTCACTATTTGAATTACAAACTAGAACTTGCCGGTCGGGATCAATGCACTCATTCGTACTTTTTTTTCACCCGCAAAAGAAAAAGTACAAATGAGTGCATTGATCTGGACCGGCACACCCCTGTTCCGGCGACAGGTCACGCGACCACATCGTGGCCACCCATCCCTCCTACCGAGCTCCCTGCTGAACACGAGGATAGGGTGAGAACGAGGAGTGAACGCATCCGGACCGGCACACCCCTGTGTCAGCGATAGGTGACACGACCGCATCAAGGCCACCCATCCCTCCTACTGAGCTCCCCATCGAACAAACCCACCGTGTCGCCTCACCATGGCAGCCGGCACACATTCCCGCAACCGCGCGCCCACCGACGAGGGATACCACATTGACCCGTAGCCGCAGCCAAGCCCACCAAGGAGACCCTCCCGCGCCAAGCACCGCCGTCGAGCCGCAAGGGCCCGACTGGATGGGGGCCGCCCACCTCCGCCGCTGCCGCACTGCCCCCTCACCATTGCGCCACGGCGAGAGAGGCCACCCACGACCCGTAGCGTCAAATGCGGATACGGACGCGCCGACACGAAGCCCCCCCCCCCCCCCGCGCGCGCGCGTGCAAGGAGACGAAGGAGTCCCAATGCCGCCGGCGACGCACGGGCTTGCCCCCAGGTGGCGGCGAGGGAGGGGGAGGAGGGGAGGGGAGGCGGCAGTGCTAGGGTTAGCCTCCCGGACGCCCGCGGGAGGAGGAGGGATCACAGAGTCAGACAATCTATGCATGTCTTGCTTTTTTCCTACTAGTGACGTTTGTTGTGAAGATTTGACTGGAAATTCAGGCCCTTACACAGTTATAGTATTACACTGCAAGATTTAGCTAGGCTTCACGCTATTTATACGCAATCTTTTATACTCAAAGTGAAGTGAATTTATGGCCATGAATCTGTTTGTTTTCAAGTGTGCAAAATGAATCAAAATTGTGTTTCTTGTTTACTAATACAATTTCATTCCAACTAAGGTTGTTGCTTATTCCATGTGATTATCTAATTTTGGCCCACTCTATTTTTTTGGTTTCCTGGGACTCATATCTCTGGAGTATGCTAAAGCAAGGGGCGTTGCTTAAAGTTGTTGTGAGGTGCCTTTCATCCTGAATTGTAGCTCCAACAAATATAGATGTAGCCCGCAAAAACGGAAAAGATGGATTTTGTATGTGCAAGGGCTGATGCATGATTACAGATGCATGTAGAAATCGGTTCGTGGCTTTGTTCATGGTAAGTCTGTGTGAGATAAGTGTATGAGTATAACACTTATGATTACTTATTTTTGAGATGACACCTTCTGTGCGTGTTGACAAGTGAATGTGTATTTTGAAGTCAAAGCTATGTATGTCTGAGTGTATAACCTTTTACAGAACATAATCTACTGATGAAGGTTTCAGTATGATCATGTAATTTTTTTTTATCAAATTACCACATAGACTACTTTGTTTTGATAGTGTACTATCTTATATGCATCCATGAGAGCTAAGTTTTTGTAAAGTTCTTAGGTGCCCGATTGCTTATTATGCCTTTGTTGGGCTGTGCAACCTGTGCTATGTTACATTGGGCCAACATGTGCCTAGATTGCATTTTCATGTCTTGTTGGGCTGTGGGTAAAGAGGAGGTGATATCTGGCGATGATGAGGACACCGGATAACAAGTCGTAGGCAACCCTAGGGACAGTGACGATTTCAGACGTGGCGTCATGGCTATGAGGTCAAAGCGCTACGAAAGGGGTAGTAGCGGGGACAAGGTGGTAGAAAACGAACCAAAAGAGCGTAACATAGGAAGAGATGAACATCCATAATGACTTTTTAGAAACCACACATGACACCTTTCAACCTATCATTATATATATTTTTGTTATCCCATGGCAACGCACGGGCGTCTAACTAGTGGCTACTAACTGCGTTGACCAATTGCAGTTATACCGCGAGAAACTTCTGGGAAAAAATTGACGAAACATGGTACAGGAGGGAAGGGCTCACCTGAGGTGGAGGACGGAACTAGTATAACAACTCCACGTCCATGTGCAGCTCTGCTGCAATGGAGCATTCATTTGCATAGTGATTTACTGAACCAATTTGAACTTAGTTCAAGCCGAGACTATTTTACAACATCTTATCTTATCCAGAAGAAAAATAACCTATACCAATATAACAACTCCACGTCCATGCACAGCTCTGGTACAATTGAGCAGTCACTCGTTGTAGTGATTTACGAGGCCTCTGAAGTACTGAACCAACTCCAACTTACTTCACGCCGAGAAAAATTTACAGTACCCTATCCTATCCTGGAGGACACAATCTACACAGCAACAATTCCAAATCCCTTGGACAACCTGACACTACACTTAAACAAAACGTCCCGACTCGAAGTCTCTATCCTAATCATGACAGAAATGACTTGGAAAAATGTATCAGTTCTCCCTAATACACGATAACTGATGTAGATAAAACTACTCTGTATAAAGTCTCTCATTGGCCTCTTGTTAGGTACTCGAATATATTTGGCAAACACAAATCTTAGAACCAATTAACACATAGCCGGCGTGTATTTCAGGATACAGAGCAGATAGGGTAATAAAAAATGTATCCCCATGTTCATTGATGTCTACTACGCAACCTTCTTCTTGTAGACGTTGTTGGGCCTTCAAGTGCAGAGGTTTGTAGGACAGTAGCAAATTTCCCTCAAGTGGATGACCTAAGGTTTATCAATCCGTGGGAGGCGTAGGTTGAAGATGGTCTCTCTCAAACAACCCTGCAACCAAATAACAAAGAGTCTCTTGTGTCCCCAACACACCCAATACAATGGTAAATTGTATAGGTGCACTAGTTCGGCGAAGAGATGGTGATACAAGTGCAATATGGATGGTAGATATAGGTTTTTCTAATCTGAAAATATAAAAACAGTAAGGTAACTAATGATAAAAGTGAGCGTAAACGGTATTGCAATGCTAGGAAACAAGGCCTAGGGTTCATACTTTCACCAGTGCAAGTTCTCTCAACAATAATAACATAATTGGATCATATAATTATCCCTCAACATGCAACAAATAGTCACTCCAAAGTCAGTAAATAGCGGAGAACAAATGAAGAGATTATGGTAGGGTACGAAACCACCTCAAAATTATTCTTTCTACTCGGTCTATTCAAGAGTCCGTAGTAAAATAACACAAAGCTATTCTTTCCGTTCAATCTATCATAGAGTTCGTACTAGAATAACAACTTAAAACACAAATCAACCAAAACCCTAATGTCACCTAGATACTCCATTGTCACCTCAAGTATCCGTGGGTATGATTATACGATATGCGTCACACAATCTTGGATTCATCTATTCAATTAACACAAAAGTACTTCAAAGAGTGCCGCAAAGTTTCTACCGGAGAGTCAAGATGAAAACGTGTGGCAACCCCTATGCATAAGTTCACAAGGTGAACCCGCAAGTTGATCACCAAAACATACATCAAGTAGATCACATGAATATCCCATTATCAACACAGATAAGCACGGCAAGACATATATCAAGTGTTCTCAAATCCTTAAAGACTTAGTCCGATAAGATAACTTCAAAGGGAAAACTCAATTCATTAAAAGAGAGTAGAGGGGGAAAAACATCATAAGATCCAACTATAATAGCACAGCTCGCGATACATCAAGATCGTACCACCTCAAGAACACGAGAGAGAGAGAGAGATCAAACACATAGCTACTGGTACATACCCTCAACCCCGAGGGTGAACTACTCCCTCCTCGTCATGGAGATCATCGGGATGATGAAGATGCCCACCGGTGAGGGTTCCCCCCTCCGGCAGGGTACCGGAACAGGGTCCCGATTGGTTTTTGGTGGCTACAGAGGCTTGCAGCGGCGGAAATCCCGATCTAGGTTTGTTTCTGGAGGTTTCTGTATTTAGGAATTTTTGGCGTCGGGAACAAGTCAGGGGGGTCTTCGGGCTATCCACGAGGCAGGGGGCGCGCCCCCCACCCTCGTGGGCAGCCCGGGGCTCTTCTGGCCAACTCCGATGCTCCGTGGTCTTCTTTTGGTCCATAAAAAATCATCAAAAATTAGCACGTCAATTGGACTCTGTTTGGTATTCCTTTTCTGCGATACTCAAAAACAAGGAAAAAACAGAAACTGGCACTGGGCTCTAGGTTAATAGGTTAGTCCCAAAAATCATATAAAATAGCATATAAATGCATATAAAACATCCTAGATGGATAATATAATAGCATGGAACAATCAAAAATTATAGATACGTTGGAGACATATCATTCATCAATTTACTAGCAAAGAAACTAGAGCAGAAGGTTCAGAGCAGAGCACCTGCATGAAGGAGTCAGAAGGGACGATTCCCGAAGTGAGAATCACCCCACGACGAAGGGGCCAATCTCCGCGGCCCGCATGCCGCGGGCGATCTCGTTGGTGACCAGCAGGCACGCCGACACCCACCCGGCGAGAACCGCCCACACCATGTCCACCATGTATGCCGCCAGCCCCCACGGCATGGTCATCCTTCCCCTTGCTTGCTCTGCCTAGCCTTAGCGTTCCTTACTTTGCTGGCGTTGCCGTTGCAGTTGCAAAGGAGGCAGGCAATTCCACAAACACCTAGCCTGCAGTTTTGAAGAGACGAAATGAAGACCAGGAAACGAATCAAAGAGCGGATGAGCAAGTAAATCTCCCCTTCACCTTGGCGATGGACCCCCAACTAGCACGCAACTGACGCCGGAATCTTGAACGGAGCCACATCCCTTGGACGTAACGACTACAAGTATCCGACGAAGACCTTGAGTTCCTCGGAGTACTCGGCCTTGCCCTCGCTCTGCTCCCCCTCGGCGTCCCCCACAGCCACGGGCAGCAGGAGCCGCCTCCGCGGCGCCAGCAGCGCCGACACTGCGCGCAGCGGGCCGCAGGCAAAGGAGGCGGCGGCGGCGGGCTTGGCGGCGGAGGAGCGGGATGAGGTGGTGCGAGAGCGCGGTGGAGGGTGGCCATGTAGGAACTGCAGCCATGTCGGATCTGGACGGAGGGGAGGGAGGGGCGGAGCTTGGGGGAGTATTGCGCGCGACCGATGCTCGCCGGAATCGGCCGGCCTGGGTGGTGGAGGCGGCGAGGAGATCGTGGGGAGAGGAGCATGTGAGTTCGTGAGAGAGTATTTTTTAGGGATGAGAGAGAGAGAGAGAGAGAGAGAGAGTGGTGGGGTGGGAGTGTGGATCGGGCCGGAGTGGACATCGCTACTACTATGGCCTATCCCGAGGGTATTGTTGGAGACCTCTTAGTAGCAGCACGGGTTTATACCCCTCGCTACTACTATCAACTTAGTAGTAGCGCGGTTTTTGTACCCCTCGATACTACTAATTAGCAGTAGCGCCCACTTTTAAACTGCGCTACTGATAAACTTCTGTGTATAAGGTTTTCCCTAATAGTGTAAGAACACAAAATTTGAAAAACTACATAATTTGATCCAAGCTATTGAACCAGATCTGGTCTTTTATCGACCGGGTGCCGCGCCCCCAGGGAGACGCGATTAATCTCCCTGGGGCAGCGTGCTTCATAACTGGTGGAAGGTCCTAGAATGGTGTGTTATATTGATCGGACCCTTTTATGGGTATATATAGAATACAACATGGGAAAAGACTTGTAGTACAAGAGAAGATATGTTAAACTAATTTTTGCTCTATCTCCATGTCTCTATCCTAATCATGATTATACTTCTACTTCTAACAATACTACTTAAACTGCTGGCACTGTTTCTGTTTCTACCATGCTACGTAATTTCCATCATGCTTTAGGATCATGTTCATGTGCTGGTTCCTTGTCTTTGGAGTGTGAACTCACATCATAAGTCGCTCTGCATCTCTATCTCAGCATTCTCGTTTGGTACTCCTGATTTTGTTGCAGATGAGCGTGCGACCGTGCTTAGAGGCTGAGGAGGAGGTTATTTATTTTTCCGGTCAATACAATTCCAGCTTAAATAATAAATTTTTATGATGAACGGAAAATATGATAAGAATTATTTTATTATTACCTATAGGGCATATTTTCAATAGGAGGAGCCGAGCGAGGAGTGTGCAGACGTAGCCGCATATGCCCAACTTGTAGACAAGCTAGACGAACACCAGGAGTGCGGTGATGATATCTCCACCACATAGGAGGAGTAGCTGCCACAACAACGAGTCCCGGCCACAGCGCAGCTTCCTCTAGCCAGATATGCAATATGACAATAGGGAATTTGAGAAAAAAATTAAAAGAAGAAAGATAGCAAGCACAATCAATAGTCATCATTTTTTGACAGAAGGAAGAAAACAATCATCAGGCGGAATAACAATACACATAGTGCTCAGACTTTTAACAAACCAGATTGCATAATACATCGCATAATTTTTGTCAGTATACAAGGTTTACACCTTACATAGCCACCTGGGCAATCAACTAAGCAACGACCAAGCTAAAACCACCTCCACTGTGGTGTCACCAACTAAACAAGCACGCTTGCTTGTTTGGCACTGCTGAACAGGAAAGTCAATGTGGCCCTTCCGAGCAATCCAGCGACGGGACTTCCCATAGGCTTCTATGGCCACTCTCAGCGTTCCTTGTGATTGCACTGAAACCACTTTCCTTGATAGTTGAAGGTAGTTCTCTGATCCTCTATGTAATCCTTTACCACGGCGGTCAAGCAGCACAACTGGCCTGCAAGTGGTATCAATGACATCTGCCGTAGAAGCAGGAGCCCAAAAGCAAATAACCCAGCATCCATATTTGATAGGCCAAGCCCCTTTGGTTACTCGTACACCCACAATAGTAGCTTGGTGCGATCTATCAAGCTGCTCAAGTGTTACCTCTGTTGTGCAGCGATGGTTGGAGAGCAAGAAGGTAGGTCCATCACCACCATAAGTCACGCTGGCTGAAGAAGAGGAACAATCATCTGTACCGCCGTAACGGCCTCCACAAATGATCAAACTTTGCGACACCGCTCCCTCGATTACTTTGAGTTCAACTTCAAAGTCTACATGGCCCAAAGCAACTATCGCACGAGAGGGGCCAGTCAAGCATAAGGAATCATCCTGCAAGCATCATATCATCATTATAAATACCTAATCGCAATTGTACTACAAAGTCAGGAGGATTAATAAAATGAGCAAAAAACTGAATACAGTACATACTTGTCCATTAGGTTCTTGGTAATCACACTTTGACCGAGAGAATAGAATGTTGCGGTTGCGGTCCACAGTGTCTCGAGCAGCAATCTTGCCGTAGACTTTGAGGGGCCAGTTCAAGTCTTCCTTGGCGAAAAAGTATTGATCAAGCTCCAGACTTTTCTTGAAATACTCGATTGTGGATGGGTCATTCTCCTTGTCCTCCTCTTCCTTGGTCTTCTTCACCTTAACATCCTCACACTTAGTCTCCTCCTCCCTCGTGTCTAACTTGGCCAAGGTGTTCTCGTAATTATTGGGAAATCGATAGTATCTGCTGAAAAGAGTCGACAAGTTGATCTGCCCCGGCTCCGGCTCCGGCTCCTGCTCCGGCTCATGGTTCATGCCGAATCCCTTGGATATCTGCATATTTAATTTGGCTGCTGTATTGCACAGCTCGGTGGCCTTGTAGGAGCAGATGGGGTCATTGGATTTGTTGAGAAAATATAGCATAGAAAGCATCCGATGGCCCAGGTCCTCCATATCTTGGAGCATCAAGTTGAAGTACTCCGCAAGTTGATTCTCATCGTCCCTGGTAGTAGCAGTAGCAGGCTCCTTTGTGGCGATTGTCCACGTTGTTTGAGAATCGATTTCTTTCCAGAGAGAGAAGGTGGGAGTAAGTCTCCCCAGCAAGTCGCTGCGCTCCCTCTCCACGGAGATGATTTCATTTACCAGGGATTGGTACTTCTCTTTCCCCATCTGCTTTAATACTTTCTTGTACTTCTTCCTGAGTTTCCTCTGCTCCTTCCTGAGTTCCCTCTCCATGTCCAGCTCCATTCGCCTGGTCGTCTCCTTGCTGGAATCCCTCGCTGTCCCCTTGCTGATTCCCAATTGGGGCTGCATACTTATGAGGGACCACGAACCTGTGCCCATCTCATCGCCAGAATCGGAATCGGGATACCTCTCAATCTCCGTCCGGGACTCTAGCTATGGCTATCCATGTAATTGTGATCCTGAGGAGTTTATCATAGATCCTTAGGAGCTGTCTCTCGTCCGACAAGAATTGCTGCTGGCAATCCAAGAGTGACCTCTGCCTCGCCGGGTCCTTCTCTTTCTTGCTCAGCCTCATGACATTGTGCGGCGCCTTCCTGAGAGTCTCGAGTTTCTTCCTGAGTCCCCTCTCATACTCCGTCCCCTTGCTGGACTCGATCTCCGTCTCCTTCTCGAGTCCCCCCTCCATCTCCGTCCCCTGGCCGGACTCCATCTCAGTCCCCTGGCCGGACTCCTTCTCCGTCCCCTTCCCGGACTCGCTCTCCGTCTTCTTGCCGGAATCCCCCTCCATCTCTTGCCGGAATCCCTCTCCGCCGCCTCCGGCCGTGGATCCCTGGTTGGGGGTGGGGGGTGTTGAGAAGAGAAGAGAAGAGATGGCTTCACCGCCGCTCGCCTGGTCTCATGCTCAGTGGTAGGTAGTTTGGGGGATTTTGTAGGTAGGGTTTCAACTTTCGAGCAGAGACAGCCGGTGGGTGGGTTTTTTTTTTGAGGTAAACCAAACTTTATTCACTGGGAGTATGGTTTACAGGAATGACAAAAGTGTCATGGGGTACAAACAGCCACAAGTGGCGCCCCACATCTAACAACGCAGAAAATTTAGCTAAATTGTGTGCATCAAAATTTAAACTACGGCCTTCAAAGATAAATTTACAACTTGTGAGTTCTCTCGAACGTTCTGAGATTTCCGTCCCACCTTTTTATCTCTTTCACTACTGATTTGCAATCGCACGCAATGACCACTCTAGTCAGAGACAAATCTAGAGCAAGGGCCAATGCTTCTCGACATGCTAGTGCTTCAACAGTCGTTGGGTCCGTTATTCCGCTGAAAACCATAGCCGAAGATCCCAGAAAATTCCCTGTATTATCACGGCATACAGCAGCCGCAGCACCCCTTGTACCGTCCCTTGTTAGGCCACCATCCACTTGAATCTTTGCTTCACCATTACCAGACGCATACCATCTGTTTGTGCTTGTCGGCCTTGATATTTCATGTGGCGTCTCATGCCTAGTGTCCCTTCCATGCAAATGTATTGAATTCAACTCAGAAATATAATTAATTATAAACGCATGGGTAGCATGTGGACTCTGCAGCACACCTTCATGTATTGCTTTGCGCCTGGCCGACCATATAGCCCACAACGTAACCACGACCTTGATCATACTGTCATGTGGTAGTTCTTCCATCATCTCAAACAGCCACTGTTTGGCATTTGTGTTACCTGCAGCTTGGACGTAATCTGCTACATCCTCGTTGACCAAGGCCCACACACATCTAGCAATAGAACATTGTAAGAGGGAATGGCGCCAAGAATCATGCATACCACATAGTTGGCAGCGGTCTCCATCTGACATGTTCCTAGAATGTCTGGCATCTTCCGTAAGTATCGAATGCTTGGCCAACTTCCATAAGAAGTTCCGTATCTTACCCGGCACCTAGACTGACCAGAGAGATGTCCATGCCTTGGACTCAGCTTCAAAATCTGAGGACCCTGCATTACCCTCCAACCAGTTTTCCCTTCGCCTTTTCGTGTCAATTAGCATGCGATAGACTGATCTGACCGAGAAGTTGTCATTCCTTTCAAAGTTCCAAGCCCAATAATCCACCATCGGACTCGTGCATAAGAGTATACTGAGGATGGCATTCAAATCAGCCGCTATAAAATTCTGCTCCAGAATTCCTCTATTCCGTACTACATTAGTGTGATCAATAAGTTCGGTAACCAATGTTGGAGGATCAGCCGAGAGGCATGCATACGGCCTCATAGAAGCCGCTCTCGGGATCCAATTTTGTCCATATGCTTGTGGCTGATCCATCTCCAATTCGCATAATTAGCCCGTGACACATGACGTCGCGTCCCTCGAGGATCGCCCGCCAGACTTGGGAAGGCCGTCTTCCCAGCTCAGCGGACAGCATAGTTCCATTGGAAAAATAGATGGCCTTCAACAGTAGAGCACACAAAGAATTAGGATGTTTTAAAATCCTCCATGATTGACGGGCCAGTAAAGCTAGATTGAACAGCTCGAAATCGCGAAACCCAAGTCCACCCATATATTTTGGCTCCGTCATAGTCTGCCATGATACCCATGCCGGCTTCCTTTTCCCGTCCTTACTTCCCCACCAAAATTGCCTAATAAGCTTGTTTAGGTGTTCACATAGGCCCCTTGGCAATTTAATGCACGACATTGAGAATATGGGCACAGCTTGTGCCACTGATTTAACCAAAACTTCTTTCCCTGCTGAGGACAAGGACTTCTCCATCTACCCCTTCACCTTGCTCCAAAGCCTATCTTTAAGGTATTTGAAAGCACCAAATTTTGAAGCACCTACATCTAAGGGCATTCCTAGGTACTTTTCTTTCAATGTCTCGTTTGGCACATTCAGAATCCCCTTTATCACATCTTTGATATTTGGTGGGCATCCTTTGCTAAAGAAAATTGATGACTTTTTTGAATTGATTCTCTGCCCTGAAGCTTGGCAATATTAATCCAACAGGTTTGATACTTCTGTCGCCCCTCCACTTGTAGCTTTGAAGAACAGCAGGCTATCATCCTCAAATAACAAGTGGTTAACAGGCTGTGCCGACGGCGCCACTTGAATCCTACCAAGTTGAGATGACTCACTTAAAAAATTTTAGAAGGCCTGAAAGGCCCTCTGCTGCCAACAAAAACAAGTAAGGGGAGATTGGATCTCCCTACCGAATACATCTGCTAGGTCTGAACTCCTCTTCCCATTGAACAAGACTGAAAAAGAAACCGAACTGACTAGGTTCTTAACAATATCCACCCAGCTCCGAGAGAAACCTAGTTTCAGCATTATAGCACGCAAATATTCGCACTTCACTCTATCATATGCTTTCATCAATCTCACCTCTATCTTGTGTTAACTATCCAGCGGGTTTAGAAAGTGCAGCAATACGATTTTTCCTTCTCCCCATCGACGGTCTCTGCTGGAAAAACTTTGCGTTCTTGTCCCCATCGGCGAGCCAGTCCACTCTTGATCACTGTCTCTGCAAGATCTCTTCCCGCTGGTACAACTCCGCTAGCCTGTCTGTTACCTTTATTTCTAAATGGCTCGGACCAGTACGGCCAGGTACATCCTTGAGAACCTTAAGCTGTCTCATTAACTGTTTTATTTCTCTCTTAACACTCCCAAACGTATAATTAACTATCCCAGGTGCGTAGATGCTCTCCGAGCTCCTTCAACTTCTCTTGCACCTCTGATGCCGACGAGGCCTTCTGCTCCCCCTTCCACTTTTCTTCTACAAAGGTGTGCAGCTCAGGGTGCCTTTCCCACATTACCTCGTATTTAAAGTCCTTCGGTTGATTGCGTTCATTACTCTCTTCCATCAACTGTAAGACTATGCGACCATGATCAGAACATGCCGCTGTCTCATTCAACACTTCCGCCAAAGGAAAAATAGAGTTCCATACCGCATCAGCAACAGCTCGGTCAAGGCGAACGCATGTAAACGATCCGCCCGCTACCTTCTTCTCAAACATCCACATTCTCCCTTTGTATCCCAAGTCAGCAAGCCCGCAGACGTCTAGGTCGTCGCGAAATCCATCCATCTGCCCTTGTCCCCTTGGATTAACTCCTTCATGTTCAGACTGCAGTAGTACCTCATTAAAATCTCCCAACGCTACCCACGGCAGATCTGATGTTCCAGCTGTTAGAAGTATAATTATGTTTAAGTTAGAGATTAGGAGTTAGAGATAGGATTGGTTTAAACTATGTACAACTTGTCCCCTACTCCAAGTCTCTCTCACATATTGTACCCTATATATATCCCACACCTGGGTCAGATCAACATAACACAAATATTCAGTCATCCTACAATTTTCCACATGGTATAAGAGCGGTTAGTCTCGCGACGCCGATCCTAGATTCCTTTACCACTTCCGCAGCGCGCCGCCCCCGGGGGGATTAATCTCCTCTCCCCGGGGGCGCGACACCTAATCGATCAAAAGATTGCATCGGTTCCATCGAATAGATCAGTTTCGTAGATTAGATCAATTTCACCTTTTCAAATTTCTTAGATCGATTCTTTTTAGCCACAAATAAATCCTACGACCCTCAAAATCCGGTGAAAATTCCATGATCAGTGCGAGCGGCCATGCCCCGCAAATCTCCCATGCGCAACTACATCTTTTCCGAGCAAATTCTTCGGCCTCCGACTGCAGCGCACGGCACCGTGCGACTACATACGGGCGCATGCACTGTTCCGGCCGGCTCCAGGGCGACATCGACCAAGCACGCGGGACTGGCCACCCGCGGGCGCTTGGTGGCCGCCGGCCGCGCAGTACACCATCCAGTCGGCAGGGCGCGTCTACCTGATCCTGCTGTCCACGACGCGTCAGCAGGGAACTTCATCGACTCGCTCCACAAGGACGGCATCAGAGGAAAACTTCACGTGGCGTCTCCAGCACGAGGCGGAACCCGACCACGACATCGGGAGGGCAGCACGCTGGTCCGATCTAATCTTCCTTGATTTGTGTATGCAGAACGAGGAGGCACAAGGCATGTACATGCATGCACCAGGAAACTAGACGATGCATGCGTACAGGAAACATCAGCGCCACCACAGCCGCAAGCTCCATCGATACATGGCCATGCCTGCCGAGAGGCGAGCGCTAGCGGGCCGTGCATACAGGGCCTCTCGCGGGATCCGGCTACGCATCCTCCTACGACACGCACAGGCTACGAGCCGGTTTCGGCATCTCCATGCGACGCGACTCCTACGAGGCTACGGTACGCGCGCAAGTCCGGGATGCCCACGCCAGCTGGGAGCGGGTCATCTACACCAACCGCTGCACCTGCACGGATCTACATCAAGCGCTCCATCGCTGAACCGAGCGACTGCATTGACCCATCTGCACTGCATCTAGCCAAACTGCACCAGGCCGAACCACTTCATCAAACTATACGACTACACCAAGAAAAGAAACAAGTCTTCACCGAGAACATCTACGGACCCGACATGCACCATCCACCCGCCAAGCCGGTGTGGAAAGCGTGCAATTTTTCATCGTCTTCTTCAACACGACACGGCATCGACACCCGTCGCCACGAGGGACGCCTCCAAGCGACGCATCATCATCGACACGCCGCTGCATCATCGACACTTCGTCGCCAAGGTCTTCATCAACATCGTCTTCACCAACATCTTCGTCAACACACCGCCGCCGCCTCGTTCACAAGATGAGCACCTAGCGTCCTCTGGTAAACTTTTCTGCAAGACGCGACCTCGACGGCGGCAATGACCGCGTCACGACGACGGCATCGACCGCGTCATCCACGACGGCACGACTGCATCGACATGGCGTCACTATAGTGACACCCCTACACGGCCACACGGTTCTGGCAAAACCGATGTGTGCTCGATGGGTTTCCTCCGGTCTTGGCAAAACTGGTGGACTCATCGCCGACGGCACCCTCTGACATCCGCAAGGTGCATCGTCCACGACTGCAGCTCCGTCATCTACAACATCGCGCAATTTTTTGCGCCTTCGGCTTTGTGCGGCTTCATCATCCACGACTATCTCGACCACGTCTACATCACATGATCGGCTACCTCGACATTGACATTAATGGCTACGTCTACAGCAACTCATCGGCAACAACTCCAGTCAACAGCGTCCGCGTCGTCACTAGCGTCCACGCCACTCCCGCTGTGACTGCAGGAGGGAATAGAGGAGAAGGCAGGAAGGCACCAGAAGGGGACGCAGTTACCGCCCTTGGTGCTGACCCATCAGAGACGCAGTTGATGATGGTGCGGCGGAGAAGACGACGAAAGCACAAGAGTTCAAATTCAGTCGTCATCGTCCGCTTCACTCCCGCTACGACTGAGGGGGAATGTTAGAAGTATAATTATGTTTAAGTTAGAGATTAGGAGTTAGAGATATGATTGGTTTAAACTATGTACAACTTGTCCCCTACTCCAAGTCTCTCTCACATATTGTACCCTATATATATCCCACACCTGGGTCAGATCAACATAACACAAATATTCAGTCATCCTACAATTTTCCACACCAGCAATAGAACATAAAGTTTCCCATGTCTTGTGACGTTCTGTCACTTGGGCTTCCCCGTAAACACATGTCAGCCTCCATGGTCTGGGTCCAAGTTCTTGTATATTAACATCAATATGGTATCTAGCTAGAGTACCCTGTAACCTCTAACTTTATTGAATCATTCCAGTAAATTACAGGTCCACCGCTCCTTCCAGGGCATCCAACAGCAAATGATTTATCATAGCCAAAGGATTGAGCTAGAGTCTCGGCAGTACATTCGATAACTGTTTTTCAACTAAGCATAGTACGGTCGGTACAAATTTAGCCATGAGAACACGGACTTCTCGAACTGCCGCGGGGTTGCCCAAACCACGACAGTTCCAACATAGTGTATTCACTGCGATGGGCGGTCCTCCTCCCGGGAGGCCGCCAAGTTCACAGGATCATCTTCCTTCACTTCTCCATCATCTCCTTGCTTTCAGCGTTTTGCGACCGAAACCTTGCCCGGCGTAGATTGCCCCGCTTCAGAGTTTGTGGTGGTAGTGTCTCCTTCCAAGAGAAACACTGTATTCGCCACCTTGCCCAGCAGGCTTGGGACTGCTTGTCCTCTGATGTTAACAGTTCCCTCCGTAGAGATGAGTTGTTTTCATAATTCTCTTCCCACTGACCCATAGGAGCCTCTTGCGTAAAATCCATTACACCTGCGCCCTCTCTCCCTCCTTCCTGGTTAAAGCCCCCTACTCCTCCTTCCCCTTGCCTTCCACCTCTATTTCCTCTTCCTCCACTTCACCCTCTCGCGCTCCCTGTTCCACCACGAGCTTCAAAAGGTTTGCTCGGGGGTGGTTCGGGCGTCCATAACAGCCAATCTCCCCACTCGCATGTTCTGGGGTCATAAATCCGGTCCCCGCACACTTCCACAATGTGTCCTATCAGTCCACAAAAGTAACAAAAATCTGGAAGTTTCTCATAGTACACCCTGTACCTCTTCCTCTCATTGAGAGTAATCGTAACAAAGCGGACCAGAGGAGTTTCTTCATCAGGAAAAACCCTAGCCCTTAGCGTACTACTTGGATTAATAGTTCCTTCATTAACCACCACTTTGAAAGGTGGCCCTCCAACCTTCCCGGCCACCTTCTCGGCCAGCTCTCGGACTGAGCCAGCTCCCTCTTTGCTGTCAAACCATCCGGCAAACCCTTGATTCTTGCCCACACAGGGATCTTGTTAAGTTTGTATTCCAACACATCGGAGAAACCATCGTATTCCTGGATCACAACCAGCTGTCTCCGAAACAACCATGGACCTCCGTCCATTATCCTTTTCCAATCACCTAGGCAGTGGCATTGAACGGTGAACAGATTTGGCCCCTTAATACTGAATGTCACAACCTTCGCAGCCGCCCATGCGTTTCGCATCTGATTCAGAAAAGCAGCATGACCAAAAGGTCTGGTTGTGTGGACTCGAAACAGCCCAAGCCACCGTATATCCCTTATGAGATCGTCAACTTCTTCGGAAAAGTCGAGTTCCTCCGCCTCTTCTCCATGCAGGCGCATCCCTGCAAATTGGTCCTCCAAATCATGCTCAGGCCCATATGCACCCCAGTCCTCCTCTTCGATTTCTTCCGCATCTGCCTCATCCCGCTCCCGATCCCTTCTTCTCTGTTCCTCCACTTCCGCCACGGTTGGATCTGACTGGGTTCTTCTCTCCTCGGTGCTTTCCTTCCCCCTACCCCCCTTCTCCACGGATGCAGCAGTCACCTGTGGTGGGTCCACCATGCAGCCCGATCGCCTCCCTCGATTGATAGGTTGACTACTCGTCGCCGCCGGAAGGACGGACGGCGAGCAGGATTTTTGATGGACTCCGGGCGAAATCGCCGGAGGAAGATTGGTATCCTAGAGAAACCCTAGAGGAAGACTCTTCAGCGCCACCACTAGAGTTCGTGTGTGCTTAGTTGCTTAGCAGGTTGGTGGATGGTAGTGGCAGTTTTACATACCCCCGGGCCCAGCCGGGGTCTCACACTCAACCACTACCACCGGCCCACTGGAAAGCTTTTTATATAATGACTCTTAATCCGCCTATGTGAGTTTTCTTATTACATATTCCTATTGTCATTATATATTCCGGCCTTTTTTCATCCCTCAAGCTTTTTTTTTTGCGAGAAAACTTTCAGTCTATTCATCTTCTATCATGGCAGTACAACGAACACTAGAAATAATAAAAATTACATCCAGATCAGTAGACCACCTAGCGACGACTACAATCACTGAAGCGAGCCGAAGGCGCGCCGCCGTCATCACCCCTCCCTTGCCGGAGTTGGGCACAACTTGTTGTAGTAGAAAGTTGGGAAGTCGTCGTGCTAAGGCCCGGTAGGACCAGCGCACCAGAATAGCAACCGTCGCTGATGAAGAATAACGTAGATCAAAAGGATCCAACCTGAAGACACACGAACATAGACGAACCACAACCAGATCCGAGCAAATCCACCGAGGATAGATCCGCCGGAGACACACCTCTACACGCCCACCAACGATGCTAGACGCACCACCGGAACAGGGACTAGGCGGGGAAACCTTTATTTCATCTTCAGGGAGCCGTCGCCGTCTCGTCTTCCTGAGTAGGACACAAACCCTAACAAATCTTGAAGGAACGACTAACAACGGAGCCCTCCCGCCGGCCCTTGCCAAGATCCGCCGCGCCCCGATGGTTCTAGGGTCATCGGAGACGAGGCGGACCTGCAGCGGAGCCGACAAGAGGCATGAACCCTAGCTTTTCTTGGAAAAGGAGGCGGCGGCTGGAAAGAGATAATGCAAGTACATCCCTCAAGCTTTCCATGTCACGTCCCTAGAATAAATGAATTTGCATTAGAGTCATCCGTGCATCATGTTCAAAATTCAGTTAAAATTGAATGAAGGGAATTCAAGTCCTCAAAATTCAAATAAAGGGATAAAACTAAAAAATGTATATTCAATGGAATTTGTCGAAACGGAAAGGGTTATTATTCAAAACAAAAAATTTCAACAATCATTTTTGGGCATTGAATTTAAATTAGCATTGTATTTGAGTTGTGTTTATATCCATAATAAATTGAATATGAATTAAAAATCTGTGAAATATTTTATGCAGCATTGGAATGGTCCACAGAAGTCACATAAAATTATTCAAAGGAATTTGGACCTAGTTTGACTTCAATTTTGCTTTTTAAACAGTGGCAATTATTTAGAACAGAAACTAAAGAATAAAGAAAAGCGAGCCAGAGACAACAGGAACTGGCCCACTGTTTACAAACCATACATAATATTTGTTGTTTTGAACCGATCGAGCAATCATACATAAATAGAAGGGTTGCTCGTTTTTGTTATCGAGATTCTGGAAAAAAGATTACTCATTTTTTTAATATAAGGTGTATTATATTTTTCAAAATTCCAACCTCTTTAAGTTTGATCAAATTTATGACGAAATATATCAAAATTCATAATATCAAATTGGTGTTATTCGATTCATAATGAAATGAATTTTCATAATTTTATTTGGCTTAATATTTTGTGGGTGTCAATATTTTTGGCTCTAAACTTGGTTAAAGTTTTTTTTTATTTTCCAAAGAACGGATACCCCTTATAGTTTGGAACGAGTGGAATATTTAGTTTGACGGATGGGGGAGACAATGCAGTGTGTTTTATGTTTATTTATGATGTGGTTATTTGATAGGCCTTTCATGGTGTGATTTTATGTTATGTGCTAATCAACTCATATTTCTGTGGGTCTATTTCTGCGTCGGTGGCTACATGTATTATATTGGTGTCGTAGAGACCCGATTTCTTCCCGGTACGTCCCGAAACACTTCCGGTTTCCAAATATCATCGTCCTATATATCAATCTTTACCTCTTGACTATTTCGAGACTCCTCATCATGTTCGTGATCTCATCCGGGACTCTGAACAACATTCGGTCACCAAATCATATAACTCATATAACATTATATCGTCAACGAACGTTAAGCGTGCGGACCCTACGGGTTTGAGAACTATGTAGACATGACCGAGACACCTCTCCGGTCAATAACCAATAGTGGAACCTGGATGCCCATATTGGCTCCTACATATTCTACGAATCGTTATGACAACATATGTAATTCCCTTTGTCCGTCGGTATGTTACTTGCCCGAGATTCGATCGTCGGTATCTTCATACCTAGTTCAATCTCGTTACCGGCAAGTCTCTTTACTCGTTCCATAATACAACATCCTATAACTAACTCATTAGTTACTTTGCTTGCAAGGCTTCATATGATGTGTATTACCGAGAGGGCCCAGAGATACCTCTCTGACACTCGGAGTGACAAATCCTAATATTGATCTATGCCAACTCAACAAACACCTTCGGAGATACCAGTAGAGTATCTTTATGATCATCCAGTTACGTTGTGACGTTTGATAGCACACAAGATATTCCTCTGGTGTCCGGGAGTTGCATAATCTCATAGTCCATGGAATATGTATTTGACATGAAGAAAGCAATAGCAATACATTGAACAATCATTATGCCAAGCTAACGGATGGGTTTTGTCCATCACATCATTCTCCTAATGATGTGATCCCGTTATCAAATGACAAGACATGTCCATGGTTAGGAAATCTTAACCATCTTTGATCAACGAGCTAGTCTAGTAGAGGCTTACTAGGGACATGAGATTTGTTTATGTATTCACACATATATTTAAGTTTTCGATCAATACAATTCTAGCAGGAATAATAAATCATTATCCTAAAATAAGGGAATATAAAATAACAACTTTATTATTGCCTCTAGGGCATATTTCCTTAACGTAGTTGTGTCACCACCGGTCCACCGGGACTGGCTGGGGCACAGGGATGGGGCCCCTACTGTGGTGGCGCCGTCCCAGACTCCGTGCCTGATGCTGGGCTAGGAGTAAAAGGAGCTGCTTTTTACTCCTACCACCATCGCTGGTACTTCGTGTTGTTGGTGGTGGGTGATGTTTTGGACATGGATGCCGGGGTGGCGGCTCCGGATGTTGGTCCGCATGGTTGGCTCTCCGGTGGGCCTCATGTCAGTGGTGGTGGCTTCCCTCTTGGTCGTGTGGGCGACGAGAGGGGTAGAGGTGGGTGGTTCGGGCGCATCCTCTGTGAGGCATCGCCTAGATATGAATCTGGGGTCTGAGCACGTCACGCTTGCCCTAGGGGCCTCATGGTGACCCTGGCGAGGTGTCGAGCGAAAGCTCTGCGCGTTTGCGCCGACGACAACGATGCTTGTGGGCGCCACTATATTCTTGAAGACGTCATCGTGGATCTCCTCTCCATGTCAGAGTTCCGGGTGAAGACCCTAGTCCGATGTGGCTAGACAGCGACGACGCTTTGCGCCGTGTCCCAGGGCGTTGTTAAGAACTTAGGTGTCCTAGGGTACCATGGCTTTGTACTCAGACTTGTTAGAGTTATATTAAGTGATGTCTTTTGGCCTTTTACATTCTAGTCTCTTGGCATCCTCTTGTAGCATTTTGGCATCCTCATGTATGTGTATATATGTTGGCATTGGCCTCCTAATAATATAAGTTGCTATTCCAACATGGTATTAGCGCCTAGGTTTTCTCCGACGCTGCAACTCGCCTGAGGATTGTATTTTTTTCCAGTCTTGTTCTCTCGATCTCTTCTGAATCGATCTCTCTGCAACTATCGATGTCAGATCTATCGATGCCAAGCACATACACTGCCACTGCTCCCTCTCGTCCGGTGCTTTTCTGATCCAAGTCGATCGGGACGCCCGCCCAGGATGCCCGCCCCGCCTCCTCCCGGCCAGGCCGCCGCGGCCCTGCCTCCTCCCGGCCAAGCCGCTGCCACCCTACCTCAGGCCGTGTGCGTCCGCCTCAGGCCGTGTGCATCCGCATTAGGCCGTGCACATCTGCGTCCGCCCTGCTCCGTCTCCTCCAGGCCGCTCCGCTGCCGTACGCACCCGCGTTCGCCGGCCGCCGGATTACGTCCAAGATCTGCCGCCGGCCGTTGCCCGTCAGTTCCCGTGCTAGATCGGTTGTCAGGCATTGGATCCATCTCACGGTAGACGTGTGTTTGACTGGGTGGACTGCCTCGATCCACCTGCTTCGTGTGTGCGTGCGCGTACTCCCTGTGCCGCGCATCGCTTTGCTTCAGTTGGCCTGCTTCTGCTTCCGGCTGCCTGGCTTGAGCTCTGTGTTTTCTCAAAAAAAAGGAGAAGAAAAAAAAGAAAAAGAGAAGAGCACCATGTCTTTGGCATCATCTGGCGATGTTGCCATCCCGTGCTGCCCGGTGATATTTGATGGGGCTAACTATGCTGAGTTCGTTGCCTTTATGCGCATTCACATGCGTGGCATTCGTCTCTGGGGTGTTCTTTCCGGTGAGGTCCCCTGTCCTCCGCGCCCAGTGCCTCCTGTGGCTCCTACCCCTTCGCACTATTGTTTGTGGCACTTGCCCGTGTTGCCAGACTGTGAGGTCAGACTTGGAGTTTCAGCGCGTCTATGAGTTCTTGTCACGGTCCATGGGGATTTTGAGCCTCGGCATGCTCAGTTGTTTGCTCCTGGCCGTGTTCCTATTTCTGAGGTGCTTTATGAGCTTCGTGCTGAGGAGACTCGCCTCTATGGTGCTGGTTTGCTTCAGGTTCCCTCTGTGCTCGCTGCTCGAGGTGCTACTCCACCAGTGTCTTCTCGCTCCAGTGCTCTGCCGCTTCTGCCCACTCCTCCTGGTAGTGAGGTCCGCTCTCGTGAAGGCCGCTCTCGTCTTCATACTCATTGTGACTACTGCAACAGGGATGGTCACCCCGAGTCTGACTGCTTCAAGAAGAAGCGTGATATGCGTAATAGGGAGCACAATTCTTCTTTTGGGACTCATGCTTCTTTCTCGACACCGTCTACTATCTCCTTGACTGAGCAAGATATTGTGAAGCTCAAGCGTCTACTTGCTTCTTGAGGTTCTTCGACAGGTACTGCAGGCTCTGTGACTGGTGCTTCTAGTGTTGAGCGACCACTGTCTACACAATTAGGTACATCCCCATGGGTTCTGGATTCTGGAGCTTCATTTCATATGTCCTCCGATTCTTCTATCTTGTCCTCTCGTAGATGCTACCTCTTGAGCACTGCGTTGGATTTCCCCGAAGAGGAGAGGATGATGCAGCAAAGTAGCGTAAGTATTTCACTCAGTTTTTGAGAACCAATGTATCAATCCAGTAGGAGGCCACGCGCAAGTCCCTCGTACCTACACAAAACAAATAGCTCAACACAACCAACGCGATTAGGGGTTGTCAATCCCTTCACGGTCACTTACGAGAGTGAGATCTGATAGAGATGATAGATAATATTTTTGGTATTTTTGATATAAAGATGCAAGGTAAAATAAAAGGTAAAGTAAAAAAGCAAAGCAATAATAAAGTGATTGAAGATTGATATGATGAGAATAGACCCAGGGGCCATAGATTTCACTAGTGGCTTCTCTCAAGAGCATAGATATTTCTACGGTGGGTGAACAAATTACTGTTGAGCAATTGACAGAATTGAGCATAGTTATGAGAATATCTAGGTATGATCATGTATATAGGCATCACGTCCGAGACAAGTAGACCGACTCCTGCCTGCATCTACTACTATTACTCCACTCATCGACCGCTATCCAGCATGCATCTAGAGTATTAAGTTCAGGAAAACAGAGTTGTTGGGGAACGTAGTAATTTCAAAAAAATTCCTACGCACACGCAAGATCATGGTGATGCATAGCAACGAGAGGGGAGAGTGTTGTCTACGTACCCTCGTAGACCGAAGCGGAAGCGTTGACACAACGTAGAGGAAGTAGTCGTACGTCTTCCCGGTCCGACCGATCCAGGCACCGTTACTCCGGCACCTCCGAGTTCTTGGCACACGTTCAGCTCGATGACGCACCCCGAGCTCCGATCCAGCAAAGCTTCGGGGAGGAGTTCCGTCAGCACGACGGCGTGGTGACAATGAAGATGTTCTACCGGCGCAGGGCTTCGCCTAAGCACTGCAACGATATGACCGAGGTGGAATATGGTGGAGGGGGCACCGCACACGGCTAAGGAACGATCACGAAAATCAACTTGTGTGTTCTAGGGTGCCCCCTGCCCCCGTATATAAAGGAGGGAGGGGAGGTGCGGTCGGCCCCAAGGGGTGCGCCTGGAGGAGTCCTACTCCCACCGGGAGTAGGACTCCCCCCTCTCTTGCCTTGTTGGAGAAGGAAAGGGGGAGGAAGAAGAGGAAAGGGGGGCGCCCCCCCCTTCCTTGTCCTATTCGGACTAGGGGGGGAGGGGGCACGCGGCCTGCCCTGGGCGACCCCTCTCTTCTCCCTTATGGCCCATGTAGGCCCATTAACCCCTGGGGGGGTTCCGGTAACCCCCCGATACTCGGGTAAAATGCCGATTTCACCCGGAACAATTCCGATGTCCAAATATAGGCTTCCAATATATCGATATTTATGTCTCGACCATTTCGAGACTCCTCGTCATGTCCGTGATCATATCCGGGACTCCGAACAACCTTCGGTACATCAAAATGTATGAACTCATAATAAGTGTCATCGTAACGTTAAGCGTGCGGACCCTACGGTTCGAGAACAATGTAGACATGACCGAGACACATCTCCGGTCAATAACCA
The DNA here is from genome assembly GCF_003073215.2 of Triticum urartu. Taxonomy (NCBI): domain Eukaryota; kingdom Viridiplantae; phylum Streptophyta; class Magnoliopsida; order Poales; family Poaceae; genus Triticum; species Triticum urartu. The sequence continues at coordinate 24,960 of NW_024116928.1, forward strand.
ATACTGGGACCTGGATGCCCATATTGGCTCCTACATATTCTACGAAGATCTTTATCGGTCAGACCGCATAACAGTATACGTTGTTCCCTTTGTCATCGGTATGTTACTTGCCCGAGATTCGATCGTCGGTATCCAATACCTAGTTCAATCTCGTTACCGGCAAGTCTCTTTACTCGTTCCGTAATACATCATCTCACAACTAACATATTAGTTGCAATGCTTGCAAGGCTTATGTGATGTGCATTACCGAGAGGGCCCAGAGATACCTCTCCGACTATCGGAGTGACAAATCCTAATCTCGAAATACGTCAACCCAACAAGTACCTTTGGAGACACCTGTAGAGCACCTTTATAATCACCCAGTTACGTTGTGACGTTTGGTAGCACACAAAGTGTTCCTCCGGTAAACGGAGTTGCATAATCTCATAGTCATAGGAACATGTATAAGTCATGAAGAAAGCAATAGCAACATACTAAACGATCGGGTGCTAAGCTAATGGAATGGGTCATGTCAATCAGATCATTCAACTAATGATGTGACCTCGTTAATCAAATAACAACTCTTTGTTCATGGTTAGGAAACATAACCATCTTTGATTAACGAGCTAGTCAAGTAGAGGCATACTAGTGACACTCTGTTTGTTTATATATTCACACATGTATTATGTTTCCGGTTAATAAAATTCTAGCATGAATAATAAACATTTATCATGATATATGAGGAAATAAATAATAACTTTATTATTGCCTCTAGGGCATATTTCCTTCAAGAGTAACGCCTTAAGCAAGATGACATGATGTAGAGGGATAAATTCGTGCAATATGATAAAAACCCCATCTTGTTATCCTCGATGGCAACAATACAATACGTGCCTTGCTGCCCCTACTGTCACTGGGAAAGGACACCGCAAGATTGAACCCAAAGCTAAGCACTTCTCCCATTGCAAGAAAAACCAATCTAGTAGGCCAAACCAAACTGATAATTTGAAGAGACTTGCCAAGATAACCAATTATACATAAAAGAATTCAGAGAAGATTGAAATATTGTTCATAGTTAATCTTGATCATAAACTCACAATTCATCGTTCTCAACAAACACACCGCAAAAAGAAGATTACATCAAATAGATCTCCACAAGAGAGGGGGAGAACATTGTATTGAGATCCAAAAAGAGAGAAGAAGCCATCTAGCTACTAACTATGGACCCGAAGGTCTGAGGTAAACTACTCACACTTCATCGGAGGGGCTATGGTGATGATGTAGAAGCCCTCCGTGGTGGATTCCCCTTCCGGCGGAGCTCCGGAACAGGCACCAAGATGGAATCTCGTGGGTATAGAAGGTTGCGGCGGTGGAATTAGGTTTTTGGCTCCGTATCAGATCGTTTGGGGGTATGTAGGTATATATAGGAGGAAGGAGTACGTCGGTGGAGCTTCGGGGGGACCACGAGGCAGGGGGGCGCGCCCTAGGGGGCACTAGTAGATAAACCACCATTAGCCCCGGTTGGTAAGGGCCTTTTGTCCCGGTTCCTAAACCGGGACTAAAGAGTCGTTACTAATGCCCTAGCCATTTAGTCCTGGTTCAGTCCAGAACCAGGACAGATGGGCCTCCACGTGGCCGGTGCGCCGAGCCCAGGCAGGAGGGCCTTTGGTCCCGGTTGGTGGCACCAACCGGGACCAACAGGCATCCACGCGTCAGCATTCCAGGGGCTGGGGTTTTTTTTTGAAGGGGAGGGGGTTGGGGGTCTTGGGGTGTTAATTTAGGTGTTTCATATATTGTGTTAGCTAGCTAATTAATAGAGAGAAGTGTCATTTCTTATGTCTGTGCTTGGTCGAAGCTACGTACTATACATACGTACAGAGAGGACTAGACGCGCTAGCTAGCTAGTAAGCAAACGAAGGAAACAGAAGATCGTCATGAACATGTATGCATACAGAGAGAAGTGATATCGACCACCTCTCCTTCTCCGAGAGATTTTTCGAACAACAAGTTCTCGTATATCTATCCGACACTACCGGCTACATATATACAATAATTATCTCTTACAATATAATCTCCTAATTATATATGAACACAGGGTCCACATGGTATTCTCCGTCTTCAGCGATCACGTGATCAAGGAAGAATGCCGCCAATTCCTCTTGAATTGCTCGCATACGATCTGGTGGTAGGAGTTCATCCCGCATCCGAAAGATCTAATTTGAAGAAGGGGGTCAATACATATATATATATGAATAAATGAAACTCAACACAAATGATGGTAATAAAATAAAATTGTGAATATTATTGCTTACGCACTTCATATTGTTCTTTAGTGTACCCCCGTTCACAGGTCGTGTAGCGGATGGACTCGCAAATGTAGTATCCACAGAAATCATTCCCTTGATCCTGCCACAACCACTTTACAAGAAATAGAGGTGAATCAAACTGATAAGCAAGAGCATGTCAAATGGTATTGATGAAACTAGCGCTTGAATCACTAGGAGACGCGCGGAACATGCTACTATAGTACTTACTTTCGGGTATCTAAATTGCAGCTTCTTCGGCAGTCCCGGAGCTTTTCGGGTGAATTTTCTCCAAACCCTGCCAGACAAAAGAAAACAATTACTTGATATCAGCAAATGAACAAAGTTGCTGATATGGTGGATAATGATCGATTTAACTTACTTCTCGAGGATTTCAGTCATGTCCGCATACTCCTGGGGATATTTTCGTCTCGAGTCTAAGACGGTTACTAGTCCCTGCACAAGCTTAATCTCTAGGAGAATATAGTCGAAACTGCGCATGCATGCATAACTCATCAATTACATTACTATAACCTAGACTAATATATAAGGGAAACTGTCGGTGTCAAAACCGGCGGATCTCGGGTAGGGGGTCCCGAACTGTGCGTCTAGGCGGATGGTAACAAGAGACAAGGGACACAATGTTTTACCCAGGTTCGGGCCCTCTTGATGGAGGTAAAACCCTACGTCCTGCTTGATTAATATTGATGATATGGGTAGTACAAGAGTAGATCTACCACGAGATCAAGGAGGCTAAACCCTAGAAGCTAGCCTATGGTATGATTGTTGTATGTTGAGGTTCGTCCTACGGACTAAAACCCTCCGGTTTATATAGACACCGGAGAGGGTTAGGGTTACACAAAGTCGGTTACAATGGTAGGAGATCTGAATATCCGTATCGCCAAGCTTGCCTTCCACGCCAAGGAAAGTCCCATCCGGACACGGGACAAAGTCTTCAATCTTGTATCTTCATAGTCCAGGAGTCCGGCGGAAGGTACAGTCCGGCTACCCGGACACCCCCTAATCCAGGACTCCCTCAGTAGCCCCTGAACCAGGCTTCAATGACGACGAGTCCGGCGCGCAGATTGTCTTCGGCATTGCAAGGCGGGTTCCTCCTCCAAGTTCTCCATAAAAAGATTGTAAACACTAAGGATAGTGTCTGGCTCTGCAAAATAAGTTTCCACACATTGCCATAGAGAGAATAATACTAACACAAATCTAATCTGCTGACGTATTCTGTAGCATGACATCACACTGCGGCCAAGCCTTTATTCGAATCATTTTTACTCCCCACCTCAGAGCGTTTTGCGAGGCGGTTTCCTTGGCACGTCTTGTCAAAGCAGAGATCGTGTCCCCTTTATTTACGGGATTCTCATCAATACGGATGTGGGTAACCCAATCGTGCCCGTTAGCATGTTTTCTCGATTAAAGGCGAGTCCCAAACGGTTACGGGGAGGGCTCTTGGTATTCAACCTCTTATAAAGAGACCAAGGCCTCAATCCTTTCTTTCAATCTCACACGAGTTCGCCCGTCGCCTCGAGTTCCAACACCCTAGGTTCTAGATTCCAGGCGCTCCGAACCTTCGACAATGTCTGGTTCCGACCTTCAAGGCCGATGGATGCCCTCCTCCGTCACGGAGGAGGACGTGCTAAAGTTGAGAGAGGCCAAGTTCTTGACCAGTGAAATTTCGCACAGGTTGCCTGCTCAAGGGCAGGCCGTTCCCAGTCCCCAGCCTGGTGAGAGCGTGGTGTTCGTATCTCACTTCCTTCGGGGTTTAGGCTTCCCAATGGATCCCTTCGTGAGCGGGCTGATGTTCTACTATGGGCTCGAATTCCATGACTTAGCTCCGGAGTCCATCCTCCATATTTCCTTATTCATCGTCGTGTGTGAAGCATTCCTCCGTGTTACTCCTCACTTCGGCTTATGGCTCAAGACCTTTAAAGTAGAGCCGAAGATGATTGAGGGATGGCACGCAGAGTGTGGAGGCGCCGTTATAAGCAAGAACGCTGATGCTCCATGGCCCGAGGGCCTTTTTCAAGAGGAGCTCGGCTTGTGGCAACGAGAGTGGTTCTATATCACCGTTCCCAGGGGCACCAAGTGGGTGGCGCCACCTGCCTTTCGCTCGGGTCAATAAAGGCCTAGACTGGGGGCCATCCAAGGACGTGCCCTTGTTGCAGGGCCGCATCAGGGATCTCTTAGAAAGAGACCTCAGCTGGTCAAAGTGACGCAGTCATGCTGATCCGCCGAACCCTGCCCGGCAAACGTCGCTCCCTTCGTCTGTGGGAGTTTAATCCGGAGGGACCGCGAGCTCTCCAGCATTTTATGGCGCTACGCCGCGGAGATTGTATAAACTTTTCTTCGGATCACAAGCAATGTGTCCGGATTTGACCGAGGATGCAGGTCTGAGCTGCAATCGCCCGGATACTCAAGTAAGTAGCCTTGTGCCCGGACTCGTTATCCGTATACTTGCCCCTAAAAGAGCTGTCCTTTTGAACAGGAGTGGATAGCGAAAGCAAAGCTGATCAGGTGTCCGGCTCACCTCCCCGAGACCAGGCCGGATCCCGTGCTAGTTAGGATGTTGAAGATTGTGCCTTTGGAAGAAGGTGAGGGAGGGGACACGGAAACTACGGCCTCCTCGAAGGAGGCTGTTCGGAAGGAATGAACCGAAAATTCCACTCCCCGGGGGAAGAAGAGGACCGCCTCTGAAAACCCGGAGACCATGGCCTCAAAGCGGGGGGGGGGGGGGGGGGGGGGGGGGGAATCCTCGTCAGAAGGTCCTACGCCGGGGGGCACCTCGGCCGAACTATGCCCTCAAGGGGGTCAGCCCTCCAGCGAGCCGTAAGTAAAGAAAGATTTTCTTTTTGAGAGATGAGAGAAATCCTTGCTTTATATCTGAGAAGATTAACCGAAATTTTACCTTGTAGTTCAGACCTCAGCCCTTCTCAGCAGAGCTCGTCTTCGGGGGACCTCCTTCCAGAGATGATGCAAAGCGGAACGCCTCCTCCTGCCGCACCACTTGGCGAGGTGGGCGACCGTGAGGTGTCATCGCGGAGGGTTTCTCCGAATCCGGCAGGGGCGGAAGATGGCTATGTGGCCCCCCAAGGTTCTCCGTGTCCGGCCTTCGAAAGAGGCCATGGGACAAGTCCGGCACCGTCTGGTGCTCGATCGGAGGAGCTGAAGAATCTGCTGAGGCGAGCTTCTATCTCAGAGGAGCACCGTGCATTGATGAGCATGGTGATTGAAAGGATTTCGTCCGCGGAAAGCGGATTGCACGAGGCCGTTAGAAGTTTACTGACGGGTTTTGAGGTACGTTAGATAATGTGCACTTTTGTCAGTTGCGCATAAATAAAATGCGCCCTGTGTAGATAGTAGCCCCTGAGACTCTGTGTGTTGTCAGAAGTGACGGCGCGCAGAGGATCATAATCCCAGGTCTAAAATGCCGCCTTTGAATGTAGGTGGCGAAGTGTCCGGAATGCAGCTGAACTAATGATTTTGCCGAGCTAAAGAGGCAACTTGACATGGCAGATGCCGACATCGTGCTTGTTAACAAGCGGCTTGACGAGGCACAAGGTATGTAATCCCTCCCGCGGCACCTTGCAAGAGGAGCTTATGCCAGTATCTTACAATATGTGTGTTTGATGCAGACGGTGCGGCCACGGTGGAGAGTCTTCGGGCGGAACTTACCCGAGCCAAGGAACAAGCCAGAAAGAGTGATGCGGCTGCCGAAAGGGCCCTTGAAGAGCTGAGAGCCGAACAAGCTGCTCACTGCCGAAGCAAGAAAGAGATGGCCGAGATGGCCATGAAGCTAAAAAGCGCTGCTGACCGTTGTAAGCTTCTTGAAAAAGAAGACCGGGCGGAGCAGACGGATTTGAAGAAGGCCGTTGCCGATGCCAAGGATGCTCGCTCTGCGATGAGAGCTGCGAAGGAGGAGCTGCGTCAGGCCGGAGAAATCGCGGCTGGAAAGCCCTATAAGCTGTGGAGGAAGTTTTGTGATCCTAAGCATGCTCCGTTGGACCGACTGTGGAGTATGGCGGACACCTATCTGGATTTGGCGGCGAGTGCTGCTGATGCGACCGAACACTTTCGAGATCAGAAAGATTGCGAAGTGGAGAAACCCTTCTGGTCGCAGTTCCACAATCCAAAGCGTCCACTATCAGTGGGCCGATCACCTGGCCGAATGGGCCGAGCTGAATAGGTTGTCCGGACTCGCCATGAAGTGCGTCATGAGTCATTTGGGGCCGGGGAGATCGGAGCCGAAGAGTTATTTCAGCTTGGTGCAGCAGTGCCTTGGTGCGGTGCTGCAAATTAATGCAATTAAGAGGTCAGCATGCATAGAGGGTGCACGTATGGCTCTTGCCCGTGTCAAGACATACTGGGCGGAAATGGAGACCACAGCTGTTGCATCCCAAGATTCGGACAGAAGCCGAGTACCTGCCGAGCACTATTTTCAGGAAGTTCTGCAAGGCGCTCGTGTAATAGAGTCGCAGTGCTCGAAGGATGCTATCTTCGAATAGCATACGTGATTGTAAAACAATATTTTGATAAATTATAGGAACTTTTTATACTTGTGTCCTGCAAGTATTTTAACACCTCCTGTGTGGCCGTTTATATAAAATCTGAAAGATGGCAGTCGTCGGCTTCAGCCCCCATGCACATAATGCCGGGGTGTTCGCAGAAGGCGCTTTTTCACACTTAATCCAACGTCTTGGTCCTACAAAGGAGGTGATAGCGCAGTGAACTAGGCAATCGGACTATAATGCTTTATCACTTTCACTTAGCCATAGGAGCTTGACAGTGAGGCTACTTAGATAGCCCCTGGTGGCGACTGCGCTCGCCCGAATTCGGGGCGCGTATGTGCCTGGCCGGGAAACGGCCCTTCGTTAAAGCGGAGGAATCCTATAGATTCCGGTAGGTCATCGTGTGGTTGACCAGTCTCACGCTATATCATGACAGTCAGTTTTCGGCTTTCTCTACTGAGGTGCTCGCCCGGCCGAACCGGGGCACAATCGCAGTAGTTCTCCTGGTGCCGCCTTAGCCGATAGAGCGGAACGTAAGGCAGCCGAACACAAGAGCCGGGCAACCCAACATTTGACCAAAGACATGATTCGGAGCTGATGCATATAAGGCCAAACTCGCGACGCCGAACACTCCCTAAGGTATTCGGTCTTTATGAGGGCGGGCAAAACAACGCCCTTGGTTAAAAGCCCCTAGTGTCCAGGTACGCGCAAAAATTCTGACGTGGCCACATGCCAAGACGCCAGCCTCCTCCTTGTTTATACCAGAGAAAACCAGGGGATGTATATCAACAAGAGACAGTAAAAAAGGTTTACGCAGGGTCTTAATCTGAAAAGAATCCTTAGAACGGGTCCCTACTGCACGTCTGCGCCTGTGTCTCCGTTGTGTCGTATCCTGGACGGGCGCAGCACGATATTCATCTGTAAAAGAGAGGAACTAAGTTGAATAAAGGGTCGTGCCAAACAAAAGTTATATTAAATAAACAAAGTATAAAGTAAAATATGTAGAATTGAGCTTTATTATCTCTTATTTTATGTGTGCGGAGCCCCTAGGGCAGGGGTACATGGCCACTAAGCCTTTATCAATGATACTTTTTGTGCCGGACTCGTCTATCCGTGTCCGTGGTCTTAATGACCTGTTCGGATGTTCTGGCTGGTGAAGCCATTTTATTGTGGGGCTGTTAAAGCGGCTGCACAATCCTCCGCTCGGGGGAGGTGCACTCAATGCTTCCCCTTCAACGAGATGATGCCTCGTGGACCGAGCATCTTAAGCGTAAGAGATGCATAATGCGGTATTGCGTTAAAGCGGGCGAAAGCTTCGCGTCCCAGTAGTGCTTGATAGCGACTTGAGAATGGGACGATGTGGAAGGTCAACTTTTCGCGGCGGAAGTTATCGGCAGAGCCGAATATAACCTCGAGCCGGAGAAAACCCATGCAATGGGTGTCCGGACCTGGCGTTACCCCTTGAAAGGAGGTTTTGCTGTGGCGAATTCTTGTTGGTTCTATCCCCATGTGGCGGATTGTGTCCTGATATAACAGGTTTAGACCGCTGCCGCCATCCATCAGGACATTTGTAAATTGGAGTCCACCAATTATTGGATCGAGTATGAAGGCAGTCCAGCCTGCGTTCCTGATACTTCTAGAATAATCCAGATGATCGAAGATGATTGGTTTTGACAACCAGTGGCGAGACTCCTTTGGGATAGGCCGTATGGCGCGTACCTTTATGGGCGCCGCACGTTTTGTTATGTGAAGTAAGTTTACTGTTTTTACTTCTTGTGGAAAATTCTTTTGTTTCCTGGTGCTCTGCTTGTGGGATTCGTCGTCGTCTTTGCTTGGTGTGTCGAGCCCCTTGTGTTCGGCGTTGAGTCTGCCGGATTGTTTGAAAACCCAACAATCTCTGTGGGTATGGTTAGCAGGCTTCCCGGGAGTACTGTGTATTTGACATATCCTGTCCAAGATTTTGTTTAGGTTGGACAAATCATCTCTGTTATCCTGGAGGGGCGGCTTTTTTAGATTCTGCCGTGAGCTTTTGAATCCGGCGTTGACTGTCGTGCTCTTCAGACTGTTTTCCTTAGTCCGGCGACGATCCTTGTTGCGTCGCGGTTTTCCGTTTCCATCCCTAGTTTCGGATGTACTTGGGTCGCTGGTGCTGCATCTTGCCAACCAGTTGTCCTCTCCTGCGCAAAAGTGAGTCATGAGGCTTGTTAATGCGGCCATTGTTCTTGGCTTTTCTTGGCCGAGGTGTCTGGCGAGCCATTCGTCTCGGACGTTGTGCCGAAAAGCTGCTAGGGCTTCGGCGTCCGGACAGTCGACTATCTGATTCTTCTTAGTGAGAAATCTATTCCAGAACTGCCAAGCTGACTCTTCGGGCTGTTGGGTTATGTGACTGAGATCGTCTGCATCCGGAGGGCGGACATAGGTCCCTTGAAAATTTGCTCGGAAAGCGTCCTCGAGCTCTTCCCAACTTCCAATTGTGTTTTCAGGAAGGCTTTTAAGCCAATGCCGGGCTGGCCCTTTAAGCTTGAGGGGTAAATATTTTATGGCGTGGAGATCATCTCCTCTGGCCATATGTATGTGGAGGATATAATCCACGATCCAGACTCCAGGGTCTGTTGTTCCGTCGTACGCCTCTATGTTTACGGGTTTGAATCCCGCTGGAAATTCATAATCCAGGACCTCATCGGTGAAACATAGGGGGTGTGCGGCTCCCCTGTATTTGGGTGTGCCGTGATGTTCGGATACTGGTGTTGTTGCATTGCTTACGAGAGCTTGCTTTCTTGGCCCATAAATAGATCTAGCTAGGCCATCTTTCTGATGCGACTCCTTGAGTGGGTCGCGTGACGGCTTGAGTGCGGCGCCGCTTGCTGCTTTATGCTGGCCATGGGGTCGTCTATCCGACCGGGTGGCTTTCTTACTTTTTGACTGCGGGGGCTCTAGGGCCTCCTCGTCGAATTCAGGCAGCAGTTTTCGCTTCGGATAGCTTTTGGTGCGGCGACTGCCGCCATATTTGTCTGCGGTGTTTAGTACTTTGCTCCATCTGATTATGAGTGCGTCTTCCGCAGTTTTTAGCTTCCGTTTCTGCTTTTTCAGGCTGCGTGCGGTTGCAACGAGCCTTTTGTGGAGGTTCTTATGCTCCGTGGGTTTATCCGGCGTAAGGTCGTCCGGAACGCCGTTTTCGCCGGGGACGGGTTGTTCGGTTTCTTTATCCGAGTTGCCCTGTTCGGACGGTTGCTCTAAGGCATGCTCGTCATCTGCCGGCTCATCCTGCTCTATGGCTGGGTCTGTATCGAGGCGGGGCTCTGAGCGGCGCTTACGCCGTCGCTTTGTTTGCTTTTCGAGAGATCGATCCCTCGTTGCATCCCTATGTTCCTCGTTGTCGCTTCCTTTAGGGGTATCCACCATGTACACATCATGAGATGAGGTGGCTGTCCAATGCCCTACTGGCGTTGGTTCATATGTGTCTCATGCATCGTTGTCCATGCCGTCGATGTCTTCGGAGTCGAAGTTGAGCACGTCGTTTAAATTATCGACAGTGGCTACCAAATGGGTGGTGGGTGGGCTTTGAATTTCTTCATCGTCCGTATCCCAACCTTGCTGACCGTAGTCCGGCCAGGGCTCTCCCGATAAAGAGAGAGACTTCAGTGACTTCAGAATATTGCCAAAGGGCGAGTGCTAAAAGATGTCTGCAGCGGTGAACTCCATGATCGGTGCCCAATCAGATTCGATCGGCCGGGGCGCGGAGGGCTCGGAGTCCGGAGAGGAGTCCGGCCACTCGGAGTCTTGGGCCTTGCAGAGTGCGGGGCTGGTGTTCGGCTCGATCGCCTCTGAGATCGCAGCCCCTGAGGCAGCGTCCAACCACTCATCCTCGATCGGCGCAGTAGGCTCCGAATTAATGGTCAGAACCGATGCGTGTGCGGCCTCCAGGACACTGTTCGGCGGCAGAGCTAGATCATGCCCATCGAGATAGTGCGGCGCGCTTGGCTGTGGCTCGAATCCATCGAAGATCAAGTCCCCGCGGATGTCAGCCGTGTAGTTCAAACTTCCAAATCCGACCTGATGGCCAGGGGCGTAGCTTTTGATCTGCTCAAGGTGGCCAAGCGAATTGGCCCGCAGTGCGAAGCCGCCGAAGACGAAGATCTGTCCGGGGAGAAAAGTCTCACCCTGGACTGCATCGTTGTTGATGATCGAAGGAGCCATCAGGCCTAAAAGTGACGACACAGAGGAACTCTCAATGAAAGCACCAATGTCGGTGTCAAAACCGGCGGATCTCGGGTAGGGGGTCCCGAACTGTGCGTCTAGGCGGATGGTAACAGGAGACAAGGGACACAATGTTTTACCCAGGTTCGGGCCCTCTTGATGGAGGTAAAACCCTACGTCCTGCTTGATTAATATTGATGATATGGGTAGTACAAGAGTAGATCTACCACGAGATCAAGGAGGCTAAACCCTAGAAGATAGCCTATGGTATGATTGTTGTATGTTGAGGTTCATCCTACGGACTAAAACCCTCCGGTTTATATAGACACCAGAGAGGGTTAGGGTTACACAAAGTCGGTTACAATGGTAGGAGATCTGAATATCCGTATCGCCAAGCTTGCCTTCCACGCCAAGGAAAGTCCCATCCGGACACGGGACGAAGTCTTCAATCTTGTATCTTCATAGTCCAGGAGTCCGGCTGAAGGTATAGTCCGGCTACCCGGACACCGCCTAATCCAGGACTCCCTCAGAAACCGAATATGCACAAGACAGTAACACTCACTTGAAGTTGTAAGGAAAGAGTATTATATCTTTGTTTTTATTTATTACCAACGATCGTAGCAAGTTGGCCTGTGTATCTTCGGCATGCAATTTAACCTCAGTTGCATCTATGAGATTTGTGTTAATGAACCCAATATCACCGACTTGTCTTTTCTTCAATTCGACGATCTTCAATCTGCATAATATAGTGAGGATAATTATAAATACATGCAATGAAAGAGCTGACCTATATAGAGAGACTTAATGACAGAAGTAGTAGTACTTACAGACAGTAGCAGGTGACCGTTGCTTTATCGAGGGCCCTTTGATTGAAAAACTGGAAGAACTCCTCAAATGGATAATTCAACAGTTCATTTCCAACGAGGTCATGCTCCTCTCTAACTCTCAGCGTCAAAGTATTCCTCCCCGCAGACTCTCTGCAGGTTTTCATGGACCAATCATGCAATCTTCGCATCATCGTTGTTAGAGATCTTTCATCATTGACGAGAGGCTTCCCGTACTCGAATCTGTGTACTGCCTCCACCTCCAAGAAATCATAATGTACATCGTCGGGCAGGTAATCTCCAAGATTGCTATAACCGGGCACCATCCTCGGATCATTAGCGACGATGTCGCTAGGCACCTTGAGCGGGGGGCACGATTGGTTCGCTTGTTCGCCGAGCTGGACAATTTGTTTCCCAGCTCGTCGTTCTTTTATCCTTTGATCACTGACAGTACTTCCCGACTGCTCCTCTTCGACAAATGTCTTTCCAATAATGCGCTCATAGTTGCCTTTCGGCAGAGACTTTGGTGGTTTTCTCAGGGCAGCCAGAGTGCGCTTCGCTTTCACCGGATCTACCTTCTCCTCCGGAGGTGGATGTTTCTTTGCTTTCAATCCTTGAAACCAGTCCTTCACTTCGGTTCGCACGATCTTCGCGTTCTCCTCCGGGGTCATCTCGTATGGTAACTTATCTGGAGTCTTCAGAGAAGGACCGAATCTGTATTTCCTCCCGCCTCTGGCTGTACTGCTAGACGCCGGCAGAGCAGACGGAGCGGCTATCTTCTTTCCTTGCTTACGAGGCGGAGGAGAAGGACTACAATGCGCCGGAGCAGCCGGAGTAGCGGCAGGTCTCTTCCGCCCTTGCTGACGAGGTGGAGAAGGAGGAGGCTGGCTGCTCGGGCGCGTCGACGCAGGCGGAGAAGGAGGCGGAGTGCCGCCACGCGCCGGAGAAGGAGCCGGCCGAGTGCCCTGATCGTCACTCGCCGGAGGAGGAGGCGTGGAGGAGGCGGAGTGCCCTGACTCGCCGGAGGAGGAGGAGGAGGCGGAGGCGTCCAGTTCGGAAGGTTGATGAGCTCCTTCCGCCATAGGCATGGAGTCTTCAGAGCAGAACCCAGCCTAGTCTCCCCTTCACCGGTAGGGTGGTCAAGCTGGAGGTCCTCAAATCCCTCTTATTTCATCCACCATCACCCTAGCATATCCTTCTGGAATCGACCGGCAGTGAAAAGTTGCGCCGGGTTCAGTAGGATAAACAGAGCCAACAGCCGCCTTGACCTTCAAATTCATCCATTGCGTCATAAGGTGGCAATTTTGAGACTCCGTGATAGCATCCACGGATAGCTGGCAGGAGCCGTCAAGGCATGCTCCGGCTGAAGCAGCTCGGTGGAAGCCATGCTGCTTCTCCGCTGAGATGGCGGGGTAGCTTCGGGGGAAGCTTCGGCAGTTCGTTTGCTGCGATTTGCTTCTCGTTCCTCTATCGCTTGTACCCTTGCGTGCAGCGCCTGCAGTTGGGTCTGCTGCACTTTTCTTCCTCCTCTCCTGGCATTTGTAACCGCCTGCGTCCGGAAACCCAGCCTTCCACGGAACGGAGCCTGGCGTGCCTCGTGTCCGTCCAGGGTGCTCAGGATTCCCGAGGGCCATTGTGAGCTCGTCGTTCTCTCTGTCTGGAACGAACGTCCCTTGCTGCGCTGCTTCGATATAGTGCTAAGCCTCTTGACTGGTATTCCATTTGCTCGTCGTCCAAATGCACTTCCCTGATACAGGGTCCAAGGTTCCGCCAGCCCCGAAGAACCAAGTCCGGCAACGGTCTGGCCAGTTAATTGTCTCTGGTTCGATCCCTTTATCAACCAGATCATTCTCAGTCTTGGCCCACTTAGGCCGGGCTTGAGGTAGCCACCTGACCCCGTGCGATGGTGAAGCTTCTTCTTCGCAGCATTTTGCTTGTTTGTCGCCGACATCTTCTTACTCTTTTCCGATGTCTTGTGGGCCACAAATGTGGGCCAGTGATCTCTGATCTTCTCATATTTGCCCTTGAATTATGGTGTCTCTTCTTTGTCGACAAACCTTTTCAGCTCATTCTTCCACCTCCTGAATAGGTCTGCCATCTTCTTAAGAGCAAAAGACTTGATTAATTGCTCTTTAACTGGCTTCTCCGGATCATCTTCTTGCGGTAGGGTGAAATTTGACTTCAGCTCAGTCCAAAGATCATTTTTTTGCATATCATTGACGTAAGACACCTCAGGGTCTTCTTTAGCCAGCTTTAACCATTGTTGGATGCTGATCGGGATCTTGTCCCTAACCAGAACCCCACACTAAGCAACAAATGTGTCCTTTGTCCGGATGGGTTCAATCAGTTGGCCGTCGCGCGCGATTGCTATGATCTCAAACCTTTCATCCGAGCTCAACTTTTTCTTCGGGCCTCGTCTCTTTACTGAAGTTGTGCTCGATCCGGAGGGCTAGAAAAAAGAAGAAAGACAAGAGTTAATTAATATGTGTACATACCAAAACAATGAATGCATCAATTAGCTAGTCAGCATAGGCTTAACTAATATATATACCTGGTCGGACTCGGTTCGGTTACCGGAGCCGTCATCACGGTCTCCTTCTTGCACCGTCATTGGGTCACCGGAGCCGTCCTCACGGTCTCCTTCTTGCACCGGCATTGGGTCACCGGAGCCATCATAATCATAGCCAGCTGCTTCTTCACCCTGTCCTTCCAGACCATCGGTGTCGTTGAGAAACAACGAGCAGACGACATCACTTCCTTGTGCTACTATGTCCCCCAACAACGCTTCTTGTTCGTCTCGGGGGGTGTCCATAGTTTCTACAAATATTTACAACATGGCAATTATTATTCAAACATGACAGATGGATATATTACTGGCAAACGTAGAACTAGCTAGCTAATCACAATAAGGAATCATATTAGTGGCCTCGACGCTGCTTCTCTAGGGTTTGGGGTGGCCTCGACAATGCTTCAAGGGGGTAATTTCAACAACGACGAGATACATACATGGGAAAATAATGTTATCAAGAGGGGGTATATCGACCCCCCCCCCACGCGTTGAAGTCGGGAGGGGTTTATATCGACAACGACGACATATGTACATGGGAAAATAATATTATCGGGGAGGGGGTATATCGACCCCCCCCACGTGTTGAAGTTATCGGGAGGGGGTATATTGACCCCCCTCGTGTTGAAGTTATCGGAGGGGGTATATCGACCCCCCCCCCCACGTGTTGAAGTTATCGGGAGTTTATATCGACACGACATACATACATGGGAAAATAATATTATCGGGGAGGGGATATATCGACCGCCACCCCCCTCGTGTTGAAGTTATCGGGATGGGTATATCGACGACGACAGACCTGATAAAACATAAGAAAACGAAGAAGAAATAAAAAGAGGAGAAGAAGAAAGGAATATAGGAGAAGATCGAAGAAAAAAAAGAAGAAAAAAAGAGAGGAGAAGAAGAAAGGAATAGAGGAGAAGAAGAAAAAATAGAAAGAAATATTCTATTTTTTCTTCTTCTCCTCTTCTTTTTCTTCCTTTTTCCTCTTCTTATTTATTTCTCCTCTTCTTCTCCTTTCTTTCTCTTCTTATTTTCCTTTTTCCTCTCCTTCTTTTTATTCTTCTTCCTTCTTTCTAGCTAGATATATAAAACTTTTCTAAAAATGTAACTTTTGCATATATAAAACTTTTTCTTCTTCTTCCTTCTTCCTTCTCTTCCTTCTTCCTTCTCTTCCTTCTTCCTAAATATATAAAACTTTTCTAAAAATGAAACTAACCTAAAAATTAATGTACTAAATCAGAGAACATTAATGTACTAAAATTAATGTATTTTTAAAACACCATGCATATTACAATTGAAAAAAATACATACATACATACAAAAAACATGTAAAATGTACATACATAAGAAATACATATATCTAAAAAAATGCATACATACATATATGAAAATCTAAAAACATGTAAAAATACCATATATATATATATATAACTAAAAACAACGGCAGTGGCGGCAGGGGCGCGCGGTGCTCACAAGGGCGGCGTCGGGGCGGGCAGGGGCAAGCGGCGGGCGGCGTCGGGGCGAGCAGAGGCGCGGGAGTGGCGGCGACGGCGTCGGGGCGCGACGCGGGGCGACGACGGCGTAGCGGCGGTGCGGGGAGGTGACCGCGACGGCGCGGGGTGGCGCGCGGCGACGGCGTCGGGGCGGCGCGGGAAGGTGACCGCGACGGCGCGGGGTGCGACGGGAGCGGCGACGGCGTCGGCGGGGGATGAATCGGGCAGCCTGGCGGCGGCGTCGGCGCGGGCAACTGTAGAGATGAAATGAAAAACGCTAAGTCTTTGCTTATATAGCAAAGCCATTGGTCCCGGTTCGTCGCACAAACCGAGACCAATGCCCCCCTTTAGTCCCGGTTGCTGGTGCCACCAACCGGGACCAAAGGCTGGTGGCACCAACCGGGACTAAAGGGGGGCATTGGTCCCGGTTTGTGCCACATACTGGTGCCAATGCACCCTTTAGTCCCGGTTGGTGGCACCAACCGGGACCAAAGGCCTTGTGCTGTAACTGGCGCGGTGCGGTGGGATGTTTAGTCCCACCTCGCTAGCCGAGAGGGCTCGACAGTGGTTTATAAGCGCTGCCGCGCTGACCACTTCGAGCTCCTCTCAAATGCAGGCTTACGGGCCTAAAGTCACTTATCTGGATGTGGGCCTACTGGGCCTCCTATGGGTCTGAATCCTGGCCCATGGTAGGGTTTCTAGTCGTATTCAGGCCGTGGGGGCCTAGTAGGTGGCTCTTTTTTGTTTTTTTGTTTTCTTTACTTATTGTTGCTATTTTTATTTTATTTCCAGTTTTTTTGTTTTGTTTTCTGCATTATTTATTTTCTTTTGTTTTTTGCTTTATTTATAATTCTTTTTGCTTTTAGTTTTAGAAAAATTATAAACTTTCTATTAGTGTCATTAGTTTTCAAATTTGAAAACACTTTTTTTGTTTTTTTGTTTTCTTTGTTGCTTTATTTTATTTTATTTTATTTTGTTTCTACTTACAACAAAATACTTATTGTTGCTATTTTTTTTCCAATATTTTTGTTTTGTTTTCTGCATTATTTATTTTCTTTTGTTTTTGCTTTATTTTTTAATTCTTTTTGCTTTTAGTTTTTGAAAAATTAAAAACTTTTTGTTAGTGCCATTAGTTTTCAAATTTGAAAACACTTTTTTTTGTTTTTTTGTTTTCTTTGTTGCTTTATTTATTTTATTTTGTTTCTACTTACAACAAAATACTTATTGTTGCTATTTTTTCCAGTTTTTTTGTTTTTCGCATTGCGTCCTTGCAGCGACAATGACCCGGCGGAGATCATCATCATTGGGCACATCGTCTGGTTCCTCTTGATCTTCAGCAGCTTCACCCGTTGCAGCATCATTCGGCACATCGTCTGGTTCCTCTTGATCTTCACCAGCTCCCCCCGTTGCAGCATCACCGTATTCAGGGGGCACATAGTTGTCATCGTACTCTTCTTCTTCGCCGTCTTCCATCATAACCCCTATTTCTCCGTGCCTCGTCCAAACATTATAGTGTGGCATGAAACCCTTGTAAAGCAGGTGGGTGTGAAGGATTTTCCGGTTAGAGTAAGACATCGTATTCCCACATTTAGTGCATGGACAACACATAAAACCATTCTGCTTGTTTGCCTCAGCCGCTTCGAGAAACTCATGCACGCCCTTAATGTACTCGGAGGTGTGTCTGTCACCGTACATCCATTGCCGGTTCATCTGCGTGCATTATATATAATTAAGTGTGTCAAAAACCATTACAGAACATCATGAATAGATAATTAAGTGACCAAATTAATAGAAGTTCATCATCACATTAAAACCAAAGTACATACATAGTTCTCATCTAACAACATATAGCTCTCCAGAGCATCTAATTAATTAAACCATACATTGAAACTATGTAAAACATTTCAATGCGAAAACAAATGCGATCATAATCGCAACCAAGGTAACAATTGATCCAACGGCATAATGATACCAAGCCTCGGTATGAATGGAATATTTTCTAATCTTTCTAATCTTCAAGCGCATTGCATCAATCTTGATCTTGTGATCATCGACGACATCTGCAACATGCAACTCCAATATCATCTTCTCCTCCTCAATTTTTTTTATTTTTTCCTTCAAGAAATTGTTTTCTTCTTCAACTAAATTTAACCTCTCGACAATAGGGTCGGTTGGAATTTCCGGTTCACATACCTCCTAGATAAATAAAATCTATGTCACGTTGGTCGGCATAATTTTCATAAACAATAAATGAACCAATAGTTATAAAGATAATATATACCACATCCGAATCATAGACAGGACGAGGGCCGACGGGGGCGGATACCAAAACCATCGCACTATATAAGATGCAATAATAAAAGTAAGGGGATAATACAAGTATCTATCTAAACATACAAGTAAGAATATTTTTCCTTTCAGAAAGAAAATAAGAACAAGAGGCTCACCATGGTGGTGCCGGCGATGAGATCGGCGCGGGTGATCGACGGCGGTCAAGACGGGGACGGGGCGTGACGGGCCGCTAACTCTAAACAAATATTGAGGGAAATGGAGCTTGGAGGTCGAGCTTGGAGAGGAGAAAGCTTAAGTAGTGTGGCTCGGGCATTCCATCGAACACCTTGTGTGCATAGGAGGTGAGCTAGAGCACCACCAAGCCCTCTCCCCTTGGCAAACAGAAAAAACAGAGCAGTGTGCTCTGCTCTTACGCGAGGGGGTATATATAGGCACCTCATTGGTCCCGGTTGGTGGCATGAACCGGGACTAAAGGGAAGCCTTTGGTCTCGGTTCAAGCCACCAACCGGGACCAATGGTGGTGGGCCAGGAGCGAGGCCCATTGGTCCCGGTTCGTCCCACCAACTAGGACCAAAAGGTCCAGACGAACCGGGACCAATGGCCCACGTGTCCCGGCCGGCCCCCTGGGCTCACGAATCGGGTCCAATGCCCCCATGGGTCCCGGTTCTGGACTGAACCGGGACTAATGGGCTGACCCGGCCTGAACCTTTGCCTCCTTTTCTACTAGTGTGGGGGGCGCCCTCCACCCTCGTGGCCACCTCCCTCCTTTCTTGACGGAGGTCCAAGTCTCCTGGATCATATCTGATGAGCAAATCATTAATCCCCAAGCTTAATTCCTGCTCGTCCTCGAGTAGGTAAATGATAAAAAAAGAATTTTTGATGCGGAGTGCTACTTGGCATAATTTCAATGTAAATCTTCTTAATTATGGTATGAATATTCAGATCCGAAAGATTCAAGACAAAAGTTCATATTGACATAAAAATAATAATACTTCAAGCATACTAACTAAGCAATTATGTCTTCTCAAAATAACATGGCCAAAGAAAGTTCGTCCCTACAAAATCATATAGTTTAGTCATGCTCCATTTTTGTCACAGAAGAATGCTCTCATCATGCACAACCCCGATGACAAGCCAAGCAATTGTTTCATACTTTAATAATCTCAAACTTATAAACCTTCACGCAATACATGAGCGTGAGCCATGGACATAGCACTATGGGTGGAATAGAATATGATGATGGGGGTTATGTGGAGAAGACAAAAAAGGAGGAGATCTCACATCAACGAGGCTAATCAATGGGCTATGGAGATGCCCATCGATAGATGTTAATGCAAGGAGTAGGGATTGCCATGCAACGGATGCACTAGAGCTATAAATGTATGAAAGCTCAACAAAAGAAACTAAGTGGGTGTGTATCCAACTTGCTTGCTCACGAAGACCTAGGGCATTTGAGGAAGCCCATCGTTGGAATATACAAGCCAAGTTCTATAATGAAAAATTCCCACTAGTATATACAAATGACAAAACAAGAGACTCTCTATCATGAAGATTATGGTGCTACTTTGAAGCACAAGTGTGGGAAAAAAAGGATAGTAGCATTGCCCCTTTTTTTGGCCTTTTTTTTTCTTTTTGGCCTTTCTCTTTTCTCTTTTTTTTTTGGGACAATGCTCTATTAAATGATGATCACCACACTTCTATCTATTTACAACTCAATGATTACAACTCGATACTAGAACAAAGTATGACACTATATGAATGCCTCCGGTGGTGTACCGGGATATGCAATGAATCAAGAGTGACATGTATGAAAGAATTATGAACGGTGGTTTTGCCACGAATACTATGTCAACTACATGATCATGCTAGCAATACGACAATGATGAATGTGTCATGATGAACGGAATGGTGGAAAGTTGCATGGCAATATATCTCGGAATGGCTATGGAAATGCCATAATAGGTTGGTATGGTGGCTGTTTTGAGGAAGATATAAGGAGGTTTATGTGTGAAAGAGTGTATCATATCACGGGGTTTGGATGCACTGGCGAAGTTTGCACCAAGTCTCAATGTGAGAAAGGGCAATGCACGGTACCGAAGAGGCTAGCAATGATGGAAGGGTGAGAGTGCGTATAATCCATGGACTCAACATTAGTCATAAAGAACTCATATACTTATTGCAAAAATCTACAAGCCATCAAAAACCAAAGCATTACGCGCATGCACCTAGGGGATAGATTGGTAGGAAAAGACCATCGCTCGTCCCTGACCGCCACTCATAAGGACGACAATCAAATAACACCTCATGTTTCAAATTTGTTACATAACGTTTACCATACGTGCATGCTACTGGACTTGCAAATTCAACACAAGCATTCTTCAATTTCACAACTACTCAACTAGCACGACTATGATATTATCACCTCCATATCTCAAAACAATTATCAAGCATCAAACTTTTCTTAGTATTCAACGCACTCAAAAGAAAGTTTTACAAATCTTGTATACCAAGCATATTAAGATTTTTAAGCAAATTACCATGCTATTTAAGACTCCCAAAATAATCTAAGTGAAGCATGAGAGATCAATAGTTTCTATAAAACAAATCCACCACCATGCTCTAAAAGATATAAGTGAAGCACTAGAGCAAAACTATAAAGCTCAAAAGATATAAGTGAAGCATATAGAGTATTCTCTCAAATTCCAATTCATGTATGGCTCTCTCAAAGGGTGTGTACAGAAAGGATGATTGTGGTAAACTAAAGAGCAAAGACTCAAATCATACAAGACGCTACAAGCAAAACACATATCATGTGGTGAATAAAAATATAGCTCCAAGTAAAGTTACTGATGGAAGTAGACGAAAGAGGGGATGCCTTCCGGGGCATCCCCAAGCTTTGACTTTTTGGTGTCCTTGGATTATCTTGGGGGTGACATGGGCATCCCCAAGCTTAGGCTCTTGCCACTCCTTGTTCCATAATCCATCAAAAGATTTCACCCAAAACTTGAAAACTTCACAACACAAAACTCAACAGAAATCTCGTAAGCTCCGTTAGCGAAAGAAAACAAAAGACCACTTCAAGGTAGTGTAATGAACTCATTCTTTATTTATATTGGTGTTAAACCTACTGAATTCCAACTTCTCTATGGATTATAAACTATTTTACTAGCCATAGATTCATCAAAATAAGCAAACAACACACGAAGAACAGAATCTGTCAAAAACAGAACAGTCTGTAGTAATCTATAACTAAAGGAAACTTCTGGAACTCCACAAAATCATCCAAAATAGGAAGACCTAGGAAATTTATTTATTGATCTGCAGAAATTGGAATCACTATTTTCTCACGTTCTGGTGATTTTTAACAATTGTTTTCGTGAACAGAAAGTTTCTGGAAATTACAGCAAGATCAAATAACTATCATCCAAGAAGATCCTATAGGTTTAACTTGGCACAAACACTAATTAAAACATAAAATCACATCTAACCAGAGGCTAGATCAAAGATTTATTTCTAAACAGAAGCAAAAAGCAAAAAAAAACTAAAAATAAAATTGGGTTGCCTCCCAACAAGCGCTATCGTTTAACGCCCCTAGCTAGGCATAAAAGCAAGGATAGATCTAGGTATTGCCATCTTTGGTAGGCAATCCATAAGTGGCTCTCATGATAGATTCATATGGTAATTTTATTTTCTTTCTTGGGAAGTTTCTATGCATTTCTTTAATGGAAATTCTAATCTAATATTCCCTTCCTTCATATCAATAATTGCACCAATCGTTCTAAGGAAAGGTCTATCAAGAATAATAGGACAAGAAGGATTGCAATCTATATCAAGAACGATAAAATCTATGGGCACATAATTCCTATTTGCAACAATAAGAACATGAATAATTCTTCCCATAGGTTTCTTAATAGTGGAATCCGCAAGGTGCAAATTTAGAGAGCAATAATCAAAATCACGGAAATCTAGCAAATCACACAAAGTTTTGGGAATAGTAGAGACACTAGCACCCAAATCACATAAATCATAAAATTCATGATCCTTAATCTTAATTTTAATAGTTGGTTCCCACTCATCATAAAGTTGTCTAGGGATAGAAACTTCCAACTCAAGTTTTTGTTCATAAGATTGCATCAAGGCATCAACGATATGTTTAGTAAACGCTTTATTTTGACTATAAGCATGAGGAGAATTTAGCACGGATTGCAACAAGGAAATACAACCAATTAAAGAGCAACTTTCATAATTAAATTCCTTGAAATCCAATATCGTGGGTTTAGCAACATCTAGGGTTTTATTCCATTCAATCCCACTTTTATCAATTTCATCATCAAGATCTAAAAACTCCGAATTCTTGGAACGCCTTCTAGGTAAAGGTGGATCATATTCAGTCTCATCAAGATTAATATTGCAAAACAAAGATTTAATAGGGGACACATCAATTACTTTTAGATCTTCATCTTGATTTTCATAGGAATTGGAAGAACACGCTTTAATAAAGGCATCTTTCGTAGCACGCATCCTAGCGGTTCTTTCCTTGCACTCATCAATGGAAATTCTCATAGCTTTGAGAGACTCATTGATATCATGCTTAGGAGGAATAGATCTAAGCTTTAAAGAATCAACATCAAGAGAAATTCTATCAACGTTCCTAGCCAATTCATCAACTTTAAGCAATTTCTCTTCAAGCAAAGCATTGAAATTCTTTTGTGAATTCATAAACTCTTTAACACTAGTCTCAAATTCAGAGGGCATCTTATTAAAATTTCCATAAGAGTTGTTGTAGGAATTTCCATAATTATTAGAAGGATTACTAGGATAAGGCCTAGGATTAAAATTCCCTCTATACACATTGTTACCAAAATTATTCCTACCAACAAAATTCACATCCATAGATTCATTATTATTCTCAATCAAAGTAGACAAACATATATCATTAGGATCATAAGAAACACTCTTAGTAGCAAATAATTTCATAAGTTCATCCATCTTTCCACTCAAAACATTAATTTCTTCTATCGCATGCACTTTTTATTAGTAGATCTTTCAGTGTTCCATTGAGAATAATTAACCATAATATTATCTAGTGTAAGTGCATCTAGTGCCCCTTAGTGATTTTGGTGTATTAAAGACTTATAGGTTAAGGGACTAATGTATTTATGAGTGTACACAGGATTATAAGTCTATGAGAAGTTTGATATTTACCGAGAAAGTCGACCCCTAAAAATGAAGTTCTTCGACTGAAGACTTTGGTATTCTGAAGACTTTCTGAAGACTTTGAAAGTGAAGAAATTGGTGTGACCTTGAAGGCTTCGTTTTCATTCGAGGAACATGAAGCGTGAAGACTTTTATTTTCATAGTTTCATTTTCTCTTTCTTGAGTCATAGGAAACACCGTACTGTTAAAGGGGGTCGAGGAAATACTAAGGAAAATTTTCCATGTGATGCTCAACTCAAAATCCTACACCTACCAATCCCTTCGAGTGAAGCCATTGGAAATCTCATACAGTTCAGTCAATTTCTTCAGTGACAGAGACGAAGTTCTTCTGGTCGCTGAGGAATTTGTTCTGACTGAGGAGTTAGGAATTCGCCAGTGCGGATTGCCTACACTGTGAGGAACATGATAGCCCTGAGGAATTTGAACCTCAAATTTTCGACCGTTGCTGTGCTACACGCCAGCTGTCCCAAAATATCTTATCCACCTAACGGTCATATCATTGAAGGGCATTTATGTCTTATCATGTCGGGCAGCTCCCTAGGCTATAAATAGCCGCCCCCTACAACCACTAGCTGGTTGGCTGCTCCGCGAGAAACTGACACTTGTCATTTGAGAGCATCCCATCTTCCAAGGACTTTGAGCAAAAATTATCGAGTGAGGAAAATCCAAAACCCAAACCCAAACACCTACAAACCCAAAGTGATTGAGCATCACTGAAGAGATTGATCCTGCGTGGATCCGACGCTTGTTACCTTTGAAGATTGTGCTTCTTCCATACGGTTAGGCGTCATGGTCTAGAGCATCCAAAAGGAATTGTGGATCGCTGAGTGACCGAGTTTGTAAAGGTTCGGAAGTCACCTGAAGACTTACCACGAGTGATTGGACGAGGTCTGTGTGACCTTAGTTCAAGGAGAATACGGTCAGGACTGTGTGTCCTCAGGTTTAAAGACCTAGCCTCTCCAACCAGATGTACAACTGAGACAGCAGTAGGAACTGGTCTACCAAATCATTATCTTCACCAGGCCAACTGTTTCTATTTCCTCAAATCTTTCATTTCTTCAATATTGTGTTGTGTGCTTGTCATATCTATGTTTGAAGACTTTGACTGAAGACCTTCTCAATTTCCTTAGTTCAATTTCTTCAGTGTGTTTGTCTTCATCCTGTGTTATCCTGTGATTACGCTTTCAGTACTCTATGCTTGTCTTCATTTCATCATGATGACTATGCTTGTCTTCTGTTATGTTTACTTCTAAGTACTTATTCCACTGCAAGTAGTTCTTCGCTAAGGAATTTCCTCACTAGCAAATTCCTCAGTGAAGAATTCATAAAAATCGCCTATTCACCCCCCCCCTCTAGTCGATATAACGCACTTTCAATTGGTATCAGAGCAAGGTACTCCCTTGTTCTGTGTGATTTTGGTTTAACCGCCTGGAGTTTTAGTTATGTCAGCCGCAGGTATGATCAAGGTGTCTGTTGGGTGTCCTACCTTCGACGGGACAGACTACCCCTACTGGAAGAATAAGATGCGAATGCATCTTGAGGCAATTGATAACGATCTCTGGTATGTTGTGGAAAATTGTGTTCCCTCTGTCTCACCCTCACTGAACACTACCGACGTGAAGAGATTCAAGCAACTCGACTCTCAAGCGAAGAATATCATATGTGGCCATCTGAGCAAAGGACAGTATGGTAGAGTGAGTGCTTTGGAAACTGCTAAGCTTATCTGGGATAGGCTGTCCAAAGTCAATGAAGGAGTTTCAACTCAGCGTGACTCTCGAGTTGATGTTCTTCGCAATCTCTTCAACCGTTTCAAAAGACTCGACAATGAAAATGTTCAACAAACCATCGATCGCCTCACTGACATCTCAAATGAGCTTCAAGCACTTGGTGCCACTGACATCACCGACCATGAGGTGGTGAAGAAATTGCTGAGATCGCTTGATTCCTCATTTGATACTCTGGCATTGATGATACAAGAGCGTGCTGATTACAAGTCACTTGACCCCGCTGATATCCTCGAGAGGCTAAATACTCATGAGTTCCAGCTTGCTGAAAAGAGAGATCTCTATGGTTCGAGCTATGGCAGATCACGTGCACTGAAGGCCAAGGCAGTATCTGAGTCCGAAGATGAAGACTCTGGTAGCAGCCTTGGTGACCCTGAAGAACTGAGCCATGAGCTAGCACTGCTTGTGAAGAAATTCCAGAAATTCTCAAGACGTGGTCGCTTTGGAAGACCCTCAGGAAGCAATGATTCCTCATCCAGTGACTACAAGAAGAGGCTTTGTCACGAATGCAAGAAACCTGGACACTACATTCAAGATTGTCCTCAGTGGCAAAAGGAATCAAACAAGAAGAAATACAAGGATTACAGTTCTGATGATGCGAAGAAAAATAAGAAATTGTCAAAGTCTTTGTCATCAAAATCCTCAAAGTCTTCATCTCACAAGAAGAGCAGCTCCAAGAAGGCTCGGGCATTCATTGGCAAGGAAATGGACTTTGAGGCTGAATATGAAGAAAATGAGGAAGAGGAGGCATCTGAGGAGTCCGAGTCAGGTGTGGCGAGCCTAGCCCTCGCTACTACATTCGTCAGCAAGTCTATCTTCAACTCTGAAGAAAATGACCTCACCAACAAGGCTGATGAAGGCAATGATGACTACGCTCCCACCTATTGCTTGATGGCAAAGGGTGCCAAGGTACTAAAATATACCTCCTCTGAATCTAGTGAGAATGAATCTGATGAAAATCTCAAGCCCGGCTACTCTAAACTTGCTAAGATTGTTGTTAAACAACAAAGGGCTTTTGAAAAGGTTCAAAACATGCTAGACAAAAGTGATGATATGTTGGGTGAAGAAATGGATCGCACTAAAATCTTGACTGAAAATCTTCAGAGACTTCAGACCAGGTTTGATAACCTTCAAGGTCATCATAACACTCTCTTATCTGATCATGAGAAGCTTTCTTATGAATTTCTTCAAAGAAAGCAAGATCTTGAGAAGCTAAGAGTGAGTTATGAAGATCTTTAGAAGGAGCGCGATTCATTACTTGCTCAACAAATCAGCGCTGCTCAGGAAGAATTTGTTCCTCCATGCTTGAAATGCATTGAACGTGAATCTGCTAATTCTTCACCTGAATGTTCAAATGCTTCTAATGTTACAAATTCTTCACCTACCTCTGCTATCAC
Source organism: Triticum urartu (assembly GCF_003073215.2). Taxonomy (NCBI): domain Eukaryota; kingdom Viridiplantae; phylum Streptophyta; class Magnoliopsida; order Poales; family Poaceae; genus Triticum; species Triticum urartu. The sequence goes on from NW_024116928.1 coordinate 51,532, forward strand.
TAATTCCTCATCTGAGGACATTGCTAGTATCACTAACGATGCAGGGCTGAAGGAATTGTACATGGCAGGCATGTACAAAAGCCTCAAAGGGCATCAGACTCTTTGTGATGTGCTTAAAAAGCAGATCCTCAACAGGAACCCTAGGAAAGAGGGCATTTCCTTTGAGAGGAAACTCAATGCTAATGGTACATATTGGAAGCCTGAGCAGTACCCCAAAACCTCATGGGTTGCTGCAAAGGGACCTCCAGTTGATCCATCTAATTTATCTGGTTATACATGTGAATCTTCTCATTCTTCTGATGAGTCATTTGACTCCAACTATAAACTGTTCAAAAATCAGAATGGTGAAGTATTTGCTAGATATGTTGGCACTAACTGCAGGAACGGGTCCCCTATGAAGAAAATCTGGGTTCCCAAAAGGTGCCTTGAAAGTCTTCAGGTGAATGTCCTCATGACACCACCTGTGAAGAATAGGAACCCCAGATCAAATTCTTCATATGGACCAGATTCTTCATATGGATCCAAGTCCTCAAACGGACCGAATTCCTCACATGGATCAAATTCCTCAAAAGGGTCAAAGTTCTCATATGAACATCATCGTGCTAACAACTCTGTTTCACAGGGAAGAGCCAGGGGCTATGATTATGAGAATTATTCTTCTAATCATTATGTTCATAAGTCCTCAAAGAATTTCTCTGCTTATTCATATTCTTATCCTAACCACTCTTATGTGAAACGTAATGGTTTGGCCGGTATGCCACCATTCTCATATGGAGCTCGCAGAGTGATGAACTCTTTGCCACCCCTTCAGATGTGGGTGGTGAAGAAAAAGAACTAATCTCTTCTGCAGGGTCAGGTCTCCAGACGTGTTCAAACGTCTGAAGAATTTGCTGGGGACCTGACAAAATGCCTGGAAGGACACAGGCTAATCATGAAGAAATGAATTTTCATTTCACACGTCCCCCTACTGCTTTAATTGTCTTACTGCTTGATGAAATTGATCTGATGAATTGTGATATCATATTCTTCACTGATGAAGTATATGTTCGTAAGCTGCACTAATTCATCTGCAGGATGATCAACCCAAAGCCACTGAGTGGGTCCCCAATAGTGGATGTACAAATCACATGACTGGCGACAAGAATCTCTTGATGGATGCTCCCTTATCATCATCGCATCTGAAGCATATCATCTTCGCTGACAAAAGCAAAAGTCCGGTATTGGGTCTAGGTAAGGTAGCTATCACAAAGGATCGACACATGGACAAAGTCATGTTTGTTGAGTCCTTAGGATACAACCTTATGTCTGTCTCAATGCTTTGTGATCTTGATATGGTTGTTGTCTTTGGCAAGTATCGTTGTGTTGTGATTATGGAAGCTGACAATTCTAAAGTCTTCGAAGGCTTTAGGAGAGGAGACTTGTATATTCTTGATTTCCCTGCAGATTCACAACCAGCCGTGTGCCTACTTGCAAAAGCTTCAGAAGGATGGCTATGGCATCGACGACTTGGTCATGCAGGCATGAGGAATTTGCACATGCTTGCAAAGAAGAAGCATGTCATTGGCATTGAGAATGTCAAATTCCTCAAGGATCACTTATGCGGTGCCTGTGAAGCTGGAAAGATGACCAAGGCCAAGCATCCAGCTAAGACCATCATGACTACTACTCGCCCATTTGAATTGCTTCACATGGATCTCTTCGGTCCTAATCATTATTTTGCCATTTCAAATGAAGCATCTCAATATGGCTTTGTTATTGTTGATGATTACTCTCGTTACACATGGGTACACCTTGTTACGTACAAACATGAAGTGCAGGAAGTCTTCAAACGATTTTCCTCGAGGGCTTCAACCAACTTTGGTGTGAAGATCAAGCACATCAGAAGTGATAATGGCACTGAGTTCAAGAATTCGGGTCTCGATGACTATCTTGATGAACCTGGTATTACTCATGAGTTATCTGCTCCTTATACTCCTCAACAGAATGGTGTCGTGGAGCGCAAGAACAGAACTCTTGCTGAGATGGCTCGCACTATGCTCGATGATTACAAAACACCTCGTCGCTTCTGGGTTGATGCAATTGATAATGCGTGCCACATCATCAACAGAGTATATCTTCACAAATTCTTCAAGAAGACTGCCTATGAACTCCTTACTGACAAGAAACCCAATGTGAGTTATTTCAAAGTCTTCGGTGCTAAATGCTGGATTAGAGATCCTCATCACAACTCTAAATTTGCACCGAAAGCACATGAAGGTTTTATGCTTGGTTACAGAAAGGACTCGCACACCTACAGAGTCTTCAACAACGTTCTTTACAAGGTTGTTGAAACTATAGATGTGCGGTTCGATGAAACTAATGGCTTGCAAAGAGAGCACCTACCTTCTGTGATAGATGAACCAGCACCTGAGGATTCTATCAAGTTCAAGGCTACGGAGGATGTCATTCCTACTGAAGAATCTGCTGAAGAATTCATTCCAGAACGTGAAGAACGTCTAGCTGATGCACCTGAGGAAAATGCCGAAGAAATTGATGCTGAAGAAAATGCTGATCAAATTCCTCAACGACAACCAGCTCACCCTCGCGTTGCAAAAGAAGTGCAAGTGGAGAATATCATTGATGACATTAGAGCACCAGGTCCTCTCACCCGCTCAAAAGCTTCACATCTATCTAACTTTTGTGGGCATTATGCCTTTGTCTCTATCACAGATCCCGCTAAGGTAGATGAAGCATTTCTGGAGCCTGAGTGGATTCAAGCCATGCAAGAAGAATTACATCAATTCAAGCTCAACAACATCTGGGAACTGGTCAAACGTCCAGATCCTCGCAAGCATAATATCATTGGCATAAAGTGGATCTACCGCAACAAGCAAGATGAAAATGGCCTTGTGGTGAGGAATAAGGCACGACTAGTAGCTCAAGGCTACACACAGGTTGAAGGAATTGATTTCGATGAAACTTTTGCACCTGTTGCTAGACTTGAGGCTATTTGCATATTACTTGCTTATGCTAACCTTCATGATATCATCTTATATCAAATGGATGTGAAAAGTGCATGCCTCAATCGTAAGCTTGAGGAAGAAGTATATGTTGCTCAACCCCCAGGTTTTGAAGATCCAAAGAATCCTGACAAAGTCTTCAGACTCAATAAGGCCCTCTATGGCCTCAAGCAGGCCCCTCGGGCGTGGTATGATACTTTGAAGGAATTCCTCATGAAGAATGGCTTCACACCCGGTTCACTCGATCCTACTCTCTTTACTAAGTCTTATGATGGTGAACTGTTTGTGTGCCAAATATATGTTGATGATGTTATCTTTGGCTATACTAACCAACGTTATAGTGATGAATTTGCCTATATGATGAGTGAAGAATATCAAATGTCTATGATGGGAGAGTGATACGTCTCCAACGTATCTATAATTTTTGATTGCTCCATGCTATATTATCTACTGTTTTGGACTATATTGGGCTTTATTTTCCACTTTTATATTATTTTTGGGACTAACCTATTAACCGGAGGCCCAGCCCAGAATTGCTGTTTTTTGCCTATTTGAGTGTTTCGAAGAAATGGAATATCAAACGAAGTCCAAACGGAATAATCCTTTCTGGAACGTGATTTTCTTCCTGAATATGACCCAGGAGACTTGGACCCTACGCCAAGGAAGCTTCGAGGTGGGCACGAGGTAGGGGGGCGCGCCCTATACCCCCAGGCGCGCCCCCCACCCTCGTGGGCCCACCGAAGCTCCACCGACGTACTTCTTCCTCCTATATATACCCACGTACCCCCAAACGAACAGATACGGAGCCAAAAACCTAATTCCACCGCCGCAACTTTCTGTATCCACGAGATCCCATCTTGGGGCCTGTTCCGAAGCTCCGCCGGAGAGGCCCGTCATCACGGAGGGCTTCTACATCATCATAGCCTCTCCGATGAAGTGTGAGTAGTTTACCTCAGGCCTTCGGGTCCATAGTTATTAGCTAGATGGCTTCTTCTCTCTTTTTGGATCTCAATACAAAGTTCTCCCCCTCTCTTGTGGAGATCTATTCGATGTAATCTTCTTCTTTTTGCGGTGTGTTTGTTGAGACCGATGAATTGTGGGTTTATGATCAAATCTATGTATGAATAATATTTGAATCTTCTCTGAATTCTTTTATGTATGATTGGTTATCTTTGCAAGTATCTTCTAATTATCCGTTTGGTTTGGCCAACTAGATTGGTAGTTCTTGCCATGGGAGAAGTGCTTAGCTTTGGGTTCGATCTTGCGGTGTCCTTTTATTGGGGAACGTTGCAGAAAACAAAAATTTTCCTACTCGTTTCACCAAGATCCATCTAGGAGTTCATCTAGCAACGAGTGATCGGATGCATCTACATACCTTTGTAGATCGCGAGCGGAAGCGTTCAAAGAACGGGGATGATGTAGTCGAACACGACGTGATCTAAATCACCGATGACCAAGCGCCGAACGGACGGCACCTCCGCGTTCAACACACGTACGGAGCAGATGACGTCTCCTCCTTTCTTGATCCAGCAAGGGGGAAGGAGAGGTTGATGAAGATCCAGCAGCACGACGGCGTGGTGGTGGATGCAGGGCGTCACAGTAGCAGGGCTTCGCCTATACTACGAGAGAGAGACGTAACGGGGAGAGAGGGAGGCGCCAGGGGCTGGTGTGTCAAGTCCCTCCTCTCCCCCACTATATATAGGAGGGCCAAGGGGGGGGGGTGCGCCAGCCTAGGAGATCCAATCTCCTAGGTGCGGCGGCCAAGGGGAGGTTTCCCTCCCCCCCAAGGCACCTAGAGGTGCCTTCCACCATTGGGACTCTTCCCTTTTGTGGAAACCTAGGCGCATGGGCTTTTGGGGCTGGTGCCCTTGGCCCATCTGGGCCAAGGCGCACCCCCTACAGCCCATGTGGCCCCCCGGGACAGGTGGCCCCACCCGGTGGGCCCCCGGGACCCCTCCGGTGGTCCCGGTACAATACCGATAACCCCGAAACTTGTCCCGATGGCCGAAACAGCACTTCCTATATATAATTCTTTACCTCCGGACCATTCCGGAACTCCTCGTGACGTCCGGGATCTCATCCGGGACTCCGAAAAACATTCGGATTACTGCATATACATATCTTCATAACCCTAGCGTCACCGAACCTTAAGTGTGTAGACCCTACGGGTTTGGGAGACATGCAGACATGACCGGGACGACTCTCCGGTCAATAACCAACAGCGGGATCTGGATACCCATGTTGGCTCCCACATGCTCCACGATGATCTCATCGGATGAACCACGATGTCGAGGATTTAATCAACCCCGTATACAATTCCCTTTGTCAATCGGTATGTTACTTGCCCGAGACTCGATCGTTGGTATCCCAATACCTTGTTCAGTCTCGTTACCGGCAAGTCACTTTACTCGTACCGTAATGCATGATCCCGTGATCAACCACTTGGTCACCTTGAGCTCATAATGATGATGCATTACCGAGTGGGCCCAGTGATACCTCTCCGTTATATGGAGTGACAAATCCCAGTCTCGATCCATGTCAACCCAACAGACACTTTCGGAAATACCTGTAGTGCACCTTTATAGTCACCCAGTTACGTTGTGACGTTTGATACACCCAAAGCACTCTTACGGTATCCGGGAGTTACACGATCTCATGGTCAAAGGAAAAGATACTTGACATTGGAAAAGCTCTAGCAAACGAACTACACGATCTTGTGCTATGCTTAGGATTAGGTCTTGTCCATCACATCATTCTCCTAATGATGTGATCCCATTATCAATGACATCCAATGTCCATAGCCAGGAAACCATGACTATCTGTTGATCAACGAGCTAGTCAACTAGAGGCTTACTAGGGACATATTATGGTCTATGTATTCACACGTGTATTACGATTTACGGATAATACAGTTATAGCATGAATAAAGACAATTATCATGATCAAAGAAATATAATAATAATACTTTTATTATTGCCTCTAGGGCATATTTCCAACACCTTTCCCAGTGACAGAAGGGGCAGCAAGGCACGTATTGTATCATTGCCATCGAGGATAACAAGATGGGGTTTATTTCATATTGCATGAATTTATCTCTCTACATCATGTCATCTTGCTTAAAGTGCTACTCTGTTTTTAGCTTAATACCCTAGATGCATGCTGGTAGCGGTCGATGAGTGGAGTAATAGTAGTAGATGCAGAATCGTTTCGGTCTACTTGTCACGGACGTGATGCCTATATACATGATCATGCCTAGATATTCTCATAACTATGCTCAATTCTGTCAATTGCTCAACAGTAATTTGTTCACCCACCGTAGAATACTTATGCTCTTGAGAGAAGCCACTAGTGAAACCTATGGCCCCCGGGTCTATTCTCATCATATCAATTTCCATCACTTTAATCTTGCTTTGCTTTTTACTTTTCCTTTTACTTTTCACTTTGCATCTCTATCAAAAATACCAAAAATATTATCTCTATCAGATCTCACTCTCGTAAGTGACCGTGAAGGGATTGACAACCCCTAGTCGCGTTGGTTGCGAGTAGCAATCGTTTTGTGCAGGTACGAGGGACTTGAGCGTGGCCTCCTACTGGATTGATACCTTGGTTCTCAAAAACTGAGGGAAATACTTACGCTACTCTGCTGCATCATCCTTTCCTCTTCGGGGAAATCCAACGCAAGCTCAAGAGGTAGCAAGAAGAATTTTTGGCGCCATTGTCCGGGAGGCTTATGCAAGGTCAAGTCAAGATTTGGACTCCCGACAACAAGCCATTTCTGGCGCCGTTGCCGGGGAGTCTACGCAAAAAGTCAACATACCAAGTACCCATCACAATCCCTATCTCTCGCATTACATTAGTTGCCATTTGCCTCTCGTTTTCCTCTCCCCCACTTCACCCCTGCCGTTTTATTCGCCCTCTCTTTCCCAATCTCCTTCTCCTTCTCCTTCTCTTTCTCCGTTTGCCTTTTTCTCGCTTGCCTTTTGTTTGCTCGTGTGTTGGATTGCTTGTTTGTCGCGATGGCTCAAGATACTACCAAACTGTGTGACTTCACCAATACCAATAATAATGATTTCCTTAGCACTCCGATTGCTCCTCTTGCCAATACTGAATCTTGTGAAATCAATACTGCTTTGTTGAATCTTGTTATGAAAGACCAATTCGCCGGCCTTCCTAGTGAAGATGCCGCTACTCATCTGAATAGCTTCGTTGATTATGTGATATGCAAAAGAAGAAAGATGTCGATAATGATGTCGTTAAATTGAAGCTATTTCCTTTTTCGCTTAGAGATCGTGCTAAAGCTTGGTTTTCGTCTTTGCCTAAAAATAGTATTGATTCTTGGAACAAGTGCAAAGATGCCTTTATCTCTAAGTATTTTCCTCCCGCTAAGATCATCTCTCTTAGAAACGATATTATGAATTTTAAGCAACTTGATCATGAACATGTTGCACAAGCTTGGGAGAGAATGAAATTAATGATACGTAATTGCCCTACTCATGGTTTGAACTTATGGATGATTATACAAAAAAAATTATGCCAGATTGAATTTTGCTTATAGAAATCTTTTAGATTTGGCCGCGGGAGGCACTTTTATGGAAATCACTTTAGGAGATGCTACTAAACTCCTAGATAACATTATGGTTAATTATTCTCAATGGCATACTGAAAGATCTTCTAATAAAAAAGTGCATGCGATAGAAGAAATCAATGTTTTGAGTGGAAAGATGGATGAACTTATGAAATTATTTGCTACTAAGAGTGTTTCTTCTGATCCTAATGATATGCCTTTGTGTACTTTGATTGAGAATAACAATGAATCTATGGATGTGAATTTTGTTGGTAGGAATAATTTTGGTAACAACGCGTATAGAGGGAATTTTAATCCTAGGCCATATCCTAGTAATCCTTCTAATAATTATGGAAATTCCTACAACAACTCTTATGGAAATTATAATAAGATCTCCTCTGAATTTGAGAATAGTGTCAAAGAGTTTATGAATTCACAAAAGAATTTTAATGCTTTGCTTGAAGAGAAATTGCTTAAAGTTGATGATTTGGCTAGGAACGTTGATAGAATTTCTCTTGAGGTTGATTCTTTAAAGCTTAGATCTATTTCTCCTAAGCATGATATCAATGAGTCTCTCAAAGCTATGAGAATTTCCATTGATGAGTGCAAGGAAAGAACCGCTAGGATGCGTGGTTCCAAAGATGCCTTTACTAAAGCGTGTTCTTCCAATTCCTATGAAAATCAAGATGAAGATCTAAAAGTTATTGATGTGTCCCCTATCAAACCTTTTTTTTGCAATATAAATCTTGATGAAACTGAATATGATCTTCCTTTACCTAGAAGGCATTCCAAAAATTCGGAGTATTTAGATCTTTATGATGAAATTGATGAAAGTGGGAGTGAAAGAAATAAAAATTTAGATGTTGCTAAACCCACTATATTGGATCTCAAGGAATTTAATTATTAAAGTTGCTCTTTGATTGATTGTATTTCCTTGTTGCAATCCGTGCTAAATTCTCCGCATGCTTATAGTCAAAAGAAAGCCTTCATCGAACATATTGTTGATGCCTTGACGCAATCTTATGAAGAAAAACTTGAGTTGAAAGTCTCTATCCCTAGAAAACTCTATGATGAGTGGGAACCAACTATTAAAATTAAAATTAAAAATCATGAGTTTTATGCTTTGTGTGATTTGGGTGCTAGTGTTTCCACTATCCCCAAAACTTTGTGTGATTTGCTAGATTTCCGCGATTTTGATTATTGCTCTCTAAACTTGCATCTTGCGGATTCTACTATTAAGAAACCTATGGGAAGGATTAATGATGTTCTTATTGTTGCAAATAGGAATTATGTGCCCGTAGATTTCATTGTTCTTGATATAGATTGCAATCCTTCTTGCCCTATTATTCTTGGTAGACCTTTCCTTAGAACGGTTGGTGCGATTATTGATATGAAGGAAGGGAATATTAGATTTCAATTTCCATTAAAAAAGGGCATGGAACACTTTTCAGGAAAGAAAATAAAATTGCCATATGAAACTATCATGAGAGCCACTTATGGATTGCCTTCCAAAGATGGCAATACCTAGATCTATCCTCGCTTTTATGCCTAGCTAGGGGCGTTAAATGATAGCGCTTGTTGGGAGGCAACCCAATTTTATTTTTAGTTTTTTTGTTTTTCTTCTGTTAGGGAATAAATAACCCATCTACCTTCTGTTTGGATGTGGTTTTGTGTTTTAATTAGTGTTTGTGCCAAGTTAGACCTATTGGATCATCTTGGATGATAGTTATTTGATCTTGCTGTAATTTCCAGAAACTTTGCGTTCAGTGGCCGAATTGTTAAAAATCACCTGAACGTGATAAAATACTGATTCCAATTGCTGCTGATCAGTAAACAAATTGTCTAGGTCGTCTAATGTTGGTAGAAGTTTTTGGGTTCCAGAAGTTTGCGTTAGTTACAGATTACTCCAGACTGTTCTGTTTTTGACAGATTCTGTTTTTCGTGTGTTGTTTGCTTATTTTGATGAATCTATGGCTAGTAAAATAGTTTATAATCCATAGAGAAGTTGGAATACAGTAGGTATAACACCAATATAAATAAATAATGAGTTCATTACAGTACCTTGAAGTGGTCTTTTGTTTTATTTCTCTAACGGAGCTCACGAGATTTCTATTGAGTTTTGTGTTGTGAAGTTTTCAAGTTTTGGGTGAATTCTTTTGATGGATTATGGAACAAGGAGTGGCAAGAGCCTAAGCTTGGGGATGCCCATGGCACCCCCAAGATAATCCAAGGACACCAAAATGTCAAAGCTTGGGGATGCCCCGGAAGGCACCCCCTCTTTCGTCCACTTCCATCGGTAATTTACTTGGAGCTATATTTTTATTCACCAACATGATATGTGTTTTGCTTGAAGCGTCTTGTATTATTTGTGTCTTTGTTTGTTAGTGTGCCACAATCATCCTTGCTGTACACACCTTTTGAGAGAGCCATACATGATTTAGAATTTGATAGAATACTCTATGTGCTTCACTTATATCTTTTGAGCCATGTAGTTTTGCTCTATGTGCTTCACTTATATCTTTTGAGCGTTATAATTTTGCTCTATGTGCTTCACTTAGATCTTTTAGAGCACGGTGGTGGATTTGTTTTAAAGAAACTATTGATCTCTCATGTTTCACTTAGATTATTTTGAGAGTCTTAATAGCATGGTAAATTGCTTAATATTAATATGCTTGGTATTCAAGAATTGTGAAACTTTCTTTTGAGTGCGTTGAATACTAAGAAAAGATTGAAGCATGATAATTGTTTTGAGATATGGAGGTGATAATATTAGAGTCATGCTAGTTGAGTAGTTGTGAATTTAAAGAATACTTGTGTTAAAGTTTGTGATTCCCGTAGCATGCACGTATGGTGAACCGTTATGTGATGAAGTCGGAGCATGACTTATTTACTGATTTTCTTCCTTATGAGTGGTGGTCAGGGACGAGCGATGTTCTTTTCCTACCAATCTATCCCCCTAGGAGCAGGCGCGTAATACTTTGCTTTGATAACTTCTAGATTTTTGCAATAAGTATATGAGTTCTTTATGACTAATGTTGATTTCATGGATTATACGCACTTTTTCCCATTGTTCCACCATTGCTAGCCTCTCTAATACCGCGCACCTTTCACCGGTATCATACACCACTAGTAGAAAAAGGGTCAAACGTGAAGCACATTAGTGCCGGTTTGTATTTGAGCCGGCACTAATGTATACATTAGTGCCGGTTCCAACGGATAGCCGGGCCGCTTTCATTAGTACCGGTTCGTGGCGAACCTTTAGCACCGGTTCGTGCCACGAACCGGTACTAATGAGAGTGGTGGCAGGATGTTGTCATAATGGGGCCCCTCCAGCCCCTTTAGTACCGGTTCTTGGCACAAACCGGTACTAAAGGTCATCCTACATAAACCCTTCGTCCACCCGAGCTCGCTCTGTTCTTCCCCTTTCCCCTCTCCTCTCTGTTCTTCCCCTCTTCCTCTCGAGCTCATCACACATTTTGCCCAAAATTTGTCAAGATCTGAAGGCCCCCATCCATTCAAATGATCACAAAGGTTAGCAACTTTGTCCTTTCATCTCTCATTGCTAGATTAGCTCTTGCAATGCTTTATATAGTGATTAATTTGTGAGTTTAGTAATTTGGGAGGATATATATGTGCTAGTATTTGATTTATATGCAATTTGAGGTCAAAAATAACACTTAGTTTGCATATGTAGGTGTGGTTTACTTAGTGCCTTCTAAATCTCCATCGTAGCCACCGTCGATCGCCCGCACCGTCCCGTCGCCGGCACCACCTTGTGGTGAGCCTCTTGTTCATGAAATTTTATATAAAAATTGATGTTTGTGTGATTTGGATATATAGTTACTCGTATAATTAGCTTACCCGTACGTTGTTTGTTATACATATAGTTACTCGTATAATTACCCACCATTTACCTTCCTCAAAACAGACAGCATACCTACCTATCATGGCATTTCCATAGCCATTCCGAGATATATTGCCATGCAACTTTCCACCGTTCTGTTTATTATGACACGCTCCATTATTGTCATATTGCTAGCATGATCATGTAGTTGACATCGTATTCGTGGCAAAGCCATCGTTCATAATTCTTTCATACATGTCACTCTTGATTCATTGCATATCCCGGTACACCGCCGGAGGCATTCATATAGAGTCATATTTGTTCTAAGTATCGAGTTGTAATTGTTGAGTTGTAAGAAAAATAAAAGTGTGATGATCATCATTTTTAGAGCATTGTCCCAAGTGAGGAAAGAATGATGGATACTATGATTCCCCCACAAGTCGGGATGAGACTCCGGACGAAAAATAAAAAAGAGGCCATAAAAATGAGAAAAGGCTGAAATAAAAAAATGAGAGAAAAAGAGAGAAGGGACAATGTTACTATCCTTTTACCACACTTGTGCTTCAAAGTAGAACCATGATCTTCATGATAGAGAGTCTCTCATTTTGTCACTTTCATATACTAGTGGGAATTTTACGTTATAGAACTTGGCTTGTATATTCCAATGATGGGCTTCCTCAAAATGCCCTAGGTCTTCGTGAGCAAGCGAGTTGGATGCACACCCACTTAGTTTCTTTTGATGAGCTTTCATATACTTATAGCTCTAGTGCATCAGTTGCATGACAATCCCTACTCACTCATATTGATATCTATTGATGGGCATCTCCATAGCCCGTTGATACGCCTAGTTGGTGTGAGACTATCTTCCCCTCCTTTTGTCTTCTCCACAACCACCCTTCTATTCCATATATAGTGCTATATCCATGGCTCACGCTCATGTATTGCGTGAAGATTGAAAAAGTTTTGAAAAAGTTGGAGTATGAAACAATTGCTTGGCTTGTCATCGGGGTTGTGCATGATTTAAATACTTTCTATGGTGAAGATAGAGCATAGCCAGACTATATGATTTTGTAGGGATAACTTTCTTTGGCCATGTTATTTTGAGAAGACATAATTGCTTTATTAGTATGCTTGAAGTATTAATATTTTTATGTCAATATGAACTTTTGTCTTGAATCTTTTGGATCTGAATATTCATACCACAATTAAGAAGATTTACATTGAAATTATGCCAAGTAGCACTCCGCATCAAAAATTCTCTTTTTATCATTTACCTACTCGAGGACGAGCAGGAATTAAGCTTGGGGATGCCTGATACATCTCCAACGTATCTATAATTTTTGATTGCTCCATGCTATATTATCTACTGTTTTGGACTATATTGGGCTTTATTTTCCACTTTTATATTATTTTTGGGACAAACCTATTAACCGGAGGCCCAGCCTAGAATTGCTGTTTTTTGCCTATTTCAGTGTTTCGAAGAAACGGAATATCAAACGAAGTCCAAACGGAATAATCCTTTCTGGAACGTGATTTTCTTCTCGAATATGACCCAGGAGACTTGGACCCTATGCCAAGGAAGCTTCGAGATGGGCACGAGGTAGGGGGCGCGTCCTATACCCCCACGCGCGCCCTCCACCCTCGTGGGCCCACCGAAGCTCCACCGACGTACTTCTTCCTCCTATATATACCCACGTACCCCCAAACGAACAGATACAGAGCCAAAAACCTAATTCCACCGCCGCAACTTTCTGTATCCACGAGATCCCATCTTGGGGCCTGTTCCGGAGCTCCGCCGGAGAGGGTCGTCATCACGGAGGACTTCTACATCATCATAGCATCTCCGATGAAGTGTGAGTAGTTTACCTCAGACCTTCGGGTCCATAGTTATTAGCTAGATGGCTTCTTCTCTCTTTTTGGATCTCAATACATAGTTCTCCCCCTCTCTTGTGGACATCTATTCGATGTAATCTTCTTCTTTTTGCGGTGTGTTTGTTGAGACCAGTGAATTGTGGGTTTATGATCAACTCTATATATGAATAATATTTGAATCTTCTCTGAATTCTTTTATGTATGATTGGTTATCTTTGCAAGTCTCTTCGAATTATCCGTTTGGTTTGTCCAACTAGATTGGTAGTTCTTGCCATGGGAGAAGTGCTTAGCTTTGGGTTCGATCTTGCGGTGTCCTTTCCCAGTGACAGAAGGGGCAGCAAGGCACGTATTGTATCATTGCCATCGAGGATAACAAGATGGGGTTTATTTCATATTGCATGAATTTATCTCTCTACATCATGTCATCTTGCTTAAAGTGTTACTCTGTTTTTAACTTAATACCCTAGATGCATGCTGGTAGCGGTCGATGAGTGGAGTAATAGTAGTAGATGCAGAATCATTTCGGTCTACTTGTCACGGACGTGATGCCTATATACATGATCATGCCTAGATATTCTCATAACTATGCTCAATTCTGTCAATTGCTCAACAGTAATTTGTTCACCCACCGTAGAATACTTATGCTCTTGAGAGAAGCCACTAGTGAAACCTATGGCCCCCGGGTCTATTCTCATCATATCAATCTCCATCACTTTAATCTTGCTTTGCTTTTTACTTTGCCTTTTACTTTTCACTTTGCATCTCTATCAAAAATACCAAAAATATTATCTCTATCAGATCTCACTCTTGTAAGTGACCGTGAAGGGATTGACAACCCCTAATAGTGTTGGTTGCGAGTAGCTATCGTTTTGTGCAGGTACGAGGGACTTGAGCGTGGCCTCCTACCGGATTGATACCTTGGTTCTCAAAAACTGAGGGAAATACTTACGCTACTCTGCTGCATCATCATTTCCTCTTCGGGGAAATCCAACGCAAGCTCAAGAGGTAGCAGAGAGTTAAAATTCTTCTTAGGTCTTCAAATTCGTCAACAGCGCAATGGCATATTCATATCTCAGGAGAAATACCTCAAGGATGTACTGAGGAAATTCGGCATGCAAGATTGCAAAGGCATCAAAATTCCTATGCCCACAAATGGTCATCTGTGCACTGATGAAAATGGTATTGACTTCGATCATAAGGTATACCGCTCCATGATTGGTTCTTTATTGTACTTATGTGCATCTAGGCCAGATATAATGCTTAGTGTTTGCATGTGTGCCCAATTTCAAGCTGCACCGAAGGAATCACACCATAAGGCTGTGAAGCATATTCTTCGATATCTAGCTCACACACCAACACTAGGATTATGGTATCCCAAGGGCTCGGATTTTGATCTCATTGGATATTCTGACTCTGACTATGCTGGTGATCGTGTGGATCGCAAGTCAACATCCGGTACATGTCATTTCCTCGGACGATCCTTGGTCTGTTGGTCCTCGAAGAAACAGAATTGCGTATCACTGTCTACTGCTGAAGCTGAGTACATTGCTGCTGGTTCTTGCTGTGCTCAACTGCTATGGATGAAGCAAACTCTCAAGGACTATGGCGTCAACGTGAAGAATGTGCCTCTCCTCTGTGACAATGAGAGTGCCATCAAGATTGCTCACAACCCAGTTCAGCACTCGAAGACAAAGCACATTCAGATTCGTCATCATTTTCTTCATGATCATGTGTTGAAGGGCGACATTTCTATTGAGCATGTGAAGACTGAGGAACAGCTAGCCGATATCTTCACAAAGCCCTTGGATGAGAAGAGATTTAGCAAGTTGTGGTGTGAGCTAAATATCTTAGAGTCTTCGAATGTAATTTGAAAAGGCACTCATCCTAACACTTATGCAAAATTGATGACTTAGATGTGCAACACATGAAGAAACGTTTTTCTTCAATCAATGAAGAATAACACTCTAAGTGTGAAGAAATTAATGAAGAATTTGATTCTCAGAACCCTACGACAATTGTACGCGGTGTCTGAAATCATCATTCTTATACGGTGGATCACGCCACCACAAAAAGTTGAAAATCTTCAATTTGAGTTTTTCCTCAGTTGAAATTCCTCAGTTGTTCAAATTCTTCAAATTTGCAAAATCTTCACTTGTTCCGAAGTTTTTCTTCGTTGGCTATATATATATATATGAGTTTATGTCCTCTACAGCATTCACTTATGGTTATTTCTTCAAGTTGGTTTTTCTGCTAAGTAAATGTGATTGGACCCTTCCCACTCTATGCTATACTCAATCCAATCTATTCACAAATTCTTCATGTGCGTTCAATTTGAATCTCGTTCAAAATCTTCACTGTGTCCTTGTCAGCTGAAGAAATTGCGAACGGAACGTTAAAACTAATCTTATCCAAAATTTCGGTTTTGCCGCTCAAACCGTTCCCCATCCCACGATGCATTTTTCTATTCACCCACGATCTTACACGATCTCCACCTCTCTGTACGTGGGTGACACATGTCGTGCGAAGGAGAAGGTTCAGGGGCACGTTCATCCCAAATCTTCGGGCGAACAGTTTTTCACAGTGGCTATAAATACCCCCGTCCCCTTCCTCACTTCTTTTACTCCGCTCGAACTCTCTCTCCCGCTCGAGCTTCCCAAACCCTAGCGCCACCGCTACTCCATCATCGCCGGTGAGGAAGAGCTTCACTGCCTTGACCTCGTCGCCATCGTACTCGCGCCGGCCGCGGAAATCTTCACCTCCGCCGCCGTCGTAGCCGTCTTCCTCCGCCGAGTTAGGGCGTCGAAGATCTACACCGACGAACTTCACTTCTCCATCTCTGTGTTCGTCATGTTCTTCATTCAGGGTAATTAAAAGTTAATTTTACTTCCCTCTTTGATTCGAAAGTTTTCTACAAAATCTTTAAAGGTGTTTTTATTCCTCAAATCCTCACACACAAAACACCTCACAAGTCATGTGTTCTTGATTCATTTCTCTAAGCATCATTTTCTTCAAGATTCCTTAATTGTGTGGATCTTCGATCTATACAACTCTGGAACCTAAGACAAAGCACGCTTAGTGAAATTCTTCAAGACTCATCTGGTAAAATTCCTCAAACTTGTTCTTTTTGAAAAACCTTCTGAGAACGCATATGACCTCTCCAAATTCCTCACAACTATACTCTGTTCACAGGTACTCATGTCCGCTGCTGAATCACTAGATTCTCATCAACTTAACTCATTTGCAGCGTTCCTCGAAGAAAAATTGCATACTTCTTCAAAGAATTCAATAGTTCAAATTCCTCATCTGAAGAATATGGCAGACGGAAAGAAGCCGCAGAAAGGAGGAAAGAGGCCTTAGGTTATGACTGCTTTTGAAATACCTGAGGACATTTACAAGGATTATTGCACACCTGATGAGGCCAAGTTTGGAAAGGAAAACAAAAATCAGCGTAAGGTGCGCATGCAGAGGATTGAACGGAGATGGGCACGTGAATGGAGGGAATACAGATATGTAACCCCAAAGTATATGAAGAAATTCGCACTGAATCCTCCGTGCCCAAGAGCCCCATTGGCACCTGGCCAAGAGGCAGATCCCACTAGCATCAAACGCGGTGAGGACTTTCCTGAAGAATGGGCCAAGCGCCAAGCCAAGTTGGCAACTGCTGGACGAGGTCCTCAGCCAAGTCCTAAGAAGAAGCAAGTTGCCTTCCACGTGCCGTCTGAAGAAGACGAAGCTGATGATGAAGAACTTGCTGATATCATCAGAGACAGACAAGAAAGGGCCGCTAGAGCCAAAGGCACACCTGTGCCACTGCTTTTGGATCCAAGGGCGATCCTCGACTACATTGATCTCTGGCACAAGGACCCAAATACTCCTATGCCAGACTTCAAATTGACTCCTGGCCAAAGTCACATGCTGACTCATTTCATCCAAGAGGACAAATGGAAATATGAGCAGGCCAGGCAGATCAAGAAGGCCCAGTACAAAAAGGAAAAGTATCTGAAGACCAACGTTGTCAAAATGACAACTGATGAACTCATCAAGATTCAGTCTGAAATCAAAACTCTCAGCGGCAACTTCAATGCCTACTATGCTGATTGGCAAGGAGCCAAAGTCAGGTTTGTGAAACTGACTGAGAAGTTCACCAATGTTGCAGCCCCATCACAACAAGAAGTTCCTCAAGATGAAGCTTCTGCTCAGCCCACTGAAGAACATGCCAGCACCGCTGATGACTTTCAGGCTGCTAAAGAAAATGCTAGTTCCAGGACTGATGACTCTATTCCAGCCGCTGAAGAAATTGCCAGGGCATCCACTAGTGGTGCGCCTGCAGAAAATGAAGAAGTCAGGGCAACTGCATCAGTTGCGCCTGAAGAAATTCAAACGGATTCCTCAGCTCCTCCCGTGCCTACACCAACTCCTATCCTTCCATCTGCATCAGATGTGAAGAAGACCAAGGCTGCAGAGCGAGCTACAATGAAGAAAAGGAAAGCATCAGGTGCTTCAGAATCTTCAGCTCCAAAGAAGATGAAGCCTATGACCAGCTCGTTTGAAAATCCGATTGATGCTGTTCCAGTTTCTACCATGCCATCAAAGGACCTTGTTCCTTTTGGTGAAGAATATGAGATCCCCAGCGGATCTGATGAAGAAACTCAATCTGCTGCTTCGTCAGAGCAGATTGATGAAGAAATTGAAGTGGATGCGATCCCTTCAACACCTGTTGTATCCTCACCAATGCCTCAGTTCACTGCTGAAGAGGCTGGTGTTGAAGAATTGGAAGATGAAGACGTGGATATTGGAAGTACAACGCCAGTAATGAATGATGACTTTTGGGAAAGTCAGCATCCCAATTCTCCACTATTCACCCCGCTACAACAAATTCCTCAGTCCCCTACTCCAACAGTTCAATTGGGCTCTGAAGAAACTCATCCCACCTCGTCTGTGTGTGAAGACATTCCAGCCACTAGTGCTGAAGAAACTGCTGCTGCTGATCATGTGACAACACAGACTGCACCTGAAGAGGAACCAGAAATTCCTTAGACTGATGAACCTGAGATCGCGATTCCTGAGGTCGTGATGCAACTCACAGACACTCCTCTGCCAAAGCCAAAGGATCCGTTCTCAAGGAAGCAAAAGTTCAAGGCTGAAGACTTCTTTGGCGAGCATGTATTCTTCACTGATTACAACCCATATGAATCTGCTCGCATAAGGAAGAGGCGTTTCTGGACCGCTAGTCAAGCAAACTTATATTCCTCAGTGATGTTTAACAAAGACAAAGTCTTCGATCATGCACATATTCCTCACGTGGAAATGGAGTCTCTGTCGTGCTTCGAGCCAGTCCTCAGTGTTCTTCATGACGCTGGGCTGCTAAACTTCTGCACTGACATGTGTGATTGGAATGAAGAACTCATTCTTCAGTTCTATGCAACGCTGCACATCACAGGAGATTCTGAAGATGTGAACTCATGGGTACTGGACTGGATGACAGAAAATACTCATTACAAGGCACCAGCTTCTGAATTGCTTCGTGCCCTACCACTCAGTCCTCCCCTTGAAGGTGCACATTGTGTCTACAGTGAACCTGAGCTTACAAATCACTACATGCGAGTTTTGATGAAGCCTTTGAAGCCAGGGCAGGCCCCTCGAACCAAATTCCTCGTCAAGGAATTACTATATGTGCCTCGAACTGTCTATCGCATTCTATCGAAGACATTGAGTCCTATCAAAGGCCACGACTCAAATGGTGAAGAAGTCGTTGGCATCATGAAGAATCTGCTTTTCAATATCATTCATGGCGTTCCTGTCAACTTCCATGATTTCTTCATGAGGACTCTGGCCAATATTGCTATGTCACCATTTGAGCTGAAGCCTTATGCGCCATGGATTATGAGATTCATCAGCACAAGGTCTTCACACAACTACAAAGCTGACACTCTGAACCACTGCAGCTACTTGCCTCCAATTGAAGTCCTCAAACGGACATTTTCCTCAGCTGATGACAAAGGCAAGGCCGCTGTTGTGATAGATGAAGGCATTCGTCCATTGGATGGTCAATTTCGCAAGGCTGCATCCTATTCCACCAATGATGACTCTGCCACACATGACTCTGCCACACATGACTCTGCCGCCAACAACTCTGCCAAGCAAAATCCTCAAGCCACAGCACCCAGGGTGATGACTGATCGTGAGTTACTCCTCAGTCTTCATCAGAAGGTTGATCGCAATCATAAATGGGTCAAGCGTCAGTTTGGTTCAATTCTTCACAACATGACCTCAACACACAATGCAGTGAAGAAAAACCAATACTACCTTCATGAAACCTTCAACCGTACTTGGGCTGTTCTATCTCATGTCTACAGTGCAGAATATCTGAAGAAAATGGGTCTCAAGGAAGAATTTGACTGGTCTGCACCCCCTCCGAAGAAATACAAGAAGGTCAAGGTTCCTTCTTTGGTGGCCAGCTCCTATTCTTCATTGCGTGACACTGATGAAAATGAAGACTTGGACGACACAGCGGTAGGCCCTACTACAACAACCGACCCCGACAACGCTGGCGCTCCTTCATCAACTTGATTATCTTCAAGGGCGTTAGTCCTCAGTTTCGATCCTTTTGGTCATTCGATGACAAAGGGGGAGAAATTTGAGTTAGTCTTCAAGCGGGTCTACTATGGGCGTTTTTTTTGCTAAGTTACAACTCTCATTCTTCTGAAACTTTTATTGGATCGAGTTGTAAACTTAAACCCGATGGTGCTCTGATACTTTTGATGTGTTATTCTGCATGCTTATTCCTCGTTAATATTATTGCACGCATGCTGAAATTCATCAGTCACCATATTTCATCATGCATTTCAAATTCGTCATAATATATGTCAAATGCGTGTATGAATTACAAGATATAGGGGGAGATCTCCATGATTCAACTCTTCAAGTGTGCATTGCTTCAAAAGCAAATTCCTCACTATGCACACCTTCAGGGGGAGTTCTTCTATATCTTGCAATCAAATTCCTCAATATCAGTATTTACACTTCATATGTCTATCCCCGTTGAAAACTTAACCTATATTGTCATCAATCACCAAAAAGGAGGAGATTGTAAGTGCATCTAGTGCCCCTTAGTGATTTTGGTGTATTGAAGACTTATAGGTTAAGGGACTAATGTGTTTATGAGTGTACACGGGTCTATAAGTCTATGAGGAGTTTGATATTTACAGAGAAAGTCGACCCCTAAAAATGAAGTTCTTCGACTGAAGACTTTGGTATTCTGAAGAAATTGGTGTGACCTTGAAGACTTGGTTTTCATTCGAGGAACATGAAGCGTGAAGACTTTTATTTTCGTAGTTTCATTCTCTCTTTCTTCAGTCATAGGAAACACCGTACTGTTAAAGGGGGTCGAGGAAATACTAAGGAAAAATTTCTATGTGATGCTCAACTTAAAATCCTACACCTACCAATCCCTTTGAGTGAAGCCATTGGAAATCTCATACAGTTCAGTCAATTTCTTCAGTGACAGAGACGAAGTTCTTCTGGTCGCTGAGGAATTTGTTCTGACTGAGGAGTTAGGAATTCGCTAGTGCGGATTGCCTACACTGTGAGGAACATGATAGCCCTGAGGAATTTGAACCTCAAATTTTCGACCGTTGTTGTGCTACGCGCCAGCTGTCCCAAAATATCTTATCCAACTAATGGTCATATCATTGAAGGGCATTTATGTCTTATCATGTCGGGATGCTCCCTAGGCTATAAATAGCCACCCCCTACAACCACTAGCTGGTTGGCTGCTCCGTGAGAAACTGACACTTGTCATTTGAGAGCATCCCATCCTTCGAGGACTTTGAGCGAAAATCATCGAGTGAGGAAAATCCAAAACCCAAACCCAAACACCTACAAACCCAAAGTGATTAAGCATCACTGAAGAGATTGATCTTGTGTGGATCCGACGCTTGTTACCTTTGAAGACTGTGCTTCTTCCAGACGGTTAGGCGTCATGGTCTAGAGCATCCAAGAGGAATTGTGGATCGCTGAGTGACCGAGTTTGTAAAGGTTCAGAAGTCACCTGAAGACTTAACACGAGTGATTGGACGAGGTCTGTGTGACCTTAGTTCAAGGAGAATACGGTCAGGACTGTGTGTCCGGGACTGGGTGTCCTCAGGTTTAAATACCTAGCCGCTCCAACCAGATGTACATCTGAGACAGCAGTTGGAACTGGTCTACTAAATCATTGTCTTCACCAAGCCAACTGGTTCTATTTCCTCAAATCTTTCATTTCTTCAATATTGTGTTGTGTGCTTGTCATATCTGTGTTTGAAGACTTTGACTGAAGACTTTCTCAATTTCCTCAGTTCAATTTCTTCAGTCTGTTTGTCTTCATCCTGTGTTATCATGTGATTACGCTTTCAGTACTCTGTGCTTGTCTTCATTTCATCATGATGACTATGCTTGTCTTCTGTTATGTTTACTTCTGAGTACTTATTCCGCTGCAAGTAGTTCTTCGCTAAGGAATTTCCTCAGTAGCAAATTCCTCAGTGAAGAATGCATAAAAATCGCCTATTCATCCCCCCCCCCTCTAGTCGATATAACGCACTTTCATCTAGGAGTTTAGTAGCATCTCCTAAAGTGATTTCCATAAAAGTGCCTCCCGCGGCCGAATCTAAAAGATTTCTAGAAGCAAAATTCAATCCGGCATAAAAGTTTTGTATAATCATCCATAAATTCAAACCATGAGTAGGACAATTACGTATCATTAATTTCATTCTCTCCCAAGCTTGTGCAACATGTTCATGATCAAGTTGCTTAAAATTCATAATATCGTTTCTAAGAGAAATGATCTTAGCGGGAGGAAAATACTGAGATAAAAGCATCTTTGCACTTGTTCCAAGAATCAATACTATTTTTTGGTAAAGACGAAAACCAAGCTTTAGCACGATCTCTAAGCGAAAAAGGAAATAGCTTCAATTTAACAATATCATTATCGACATCTTTCTTCTTTTGCATATCACATACGCTTGTTTTCTTTTCATAGAGATAAAGTAGACTTTCCCTAAAAACAATTCCCTCGAAGAAGGGCAAATGAGACCACGAGTGTTGTTCTACAGAAAAGACACACCAAACACGTGTTTTGTCTGCACAACATAAAATGTTAGTATTTTTTTTGAACACAAATTTAAACTATGCATGAAATTAAAAAATGTTTGCTAATTTTAAAAATGTCCCTGGAATAAAAAGCTCACAAATTTAATGTTCACCGCCTATTTAGAAAATGTTTGCCATGCATTAAAACATTTTCAACATTATTTAAAAAAAATTATCCTCTTTGGGCCAAATGTTTCTCAATCAAAAATAGGAAGAAGTATGGAGTCTATCGCCTACATAATTTCGAAAGCAAAAACTAAAGCATTAAGTCATCTACCTTTTGTGTAAGATTTAGCTTCTCCATTTTAGTTAGGAAGATCTCGTATTAAAAAATTCAACTAATATTTAATAATGTTCACCAAGTATTTAATCATTGTTCGTCATGCCAAATGACCAATATGATTTAAAAAATTTATCATGTATTTTAAAAAATGTCATCATGCATTAAAAATTGTCTAACATTACTATAAAAAATATGCATGGCATATTTAAAAATATTACCAATGTATTTTAAAAATATTAATTGTGCATTTCAAATTTGTTTTAGGATATTCAAAATATGTTTATCACGTATTTAAAAATGTTCAAATTGGCCGCATTTGCAGTTGCAGTCCTGTTGTACATGCAACCGACTTGGGTTTAGGGGGCAAGTTTCGTGTCGAGTGTGTACATTCAATTGCATTGGCTTAGGAGCCAAGTTGTGTGTCCAGTGTGGATATGCATCTGGGTGAGGTCAGGGGGCAAGTTGCATGTCGAGGGTGGACATATAGTTGGTTTGGATGGAGTTGTGTGTGAAGGTTTGACATGCAACTAGGTTGGGTCGGGGCAAGTTGCATGTCGCTTGTGAATATGAAACTGGATCAGCAAAGTTGTATGTTGAGGTTTCATAGGCAACTGGATCACGATGGGGTGTGGGGGGGTGGGGGGAGGACATGCAGTCTGGGGGGGGGGGGGGTCGTGTTGCAGGTTAGTTTTTGATTCGCGGCTAGATCAGGGTCAGGGAGGGGAGGGGGTCGGGGTTGGAGGGGGCAAGTTGCGTTCAAAGGGTGGCCATGGGAATGGGTCGGGTCAGGGGCAAGTTGCATCGTCTAGGGATGTATAGTGCAAATAAACCGAACCAAAAAGCATAAAGGAAACCAAGCCACCTACGTGGCAAATGCATGGTCAACGGAGAAACGGGAAGGGTGTAGTTTGTGGCACAAGATTTGCTAAATTGAGTAAAATTTAAGAATTTCTGCTAAGTGGGGTAAAAGCTGCCACAAACATGAAACTAGGGGGTAAAAATGAAATTCACTCGCTCATAATTAAAAGGCACACCTAAAGAGAGAGTAATGCTTAATATGGAATTCAGAAAAGTCATGTCGTCCTTGGAGGTCCGACCGCTATACAAGTTGAAGCAGAGTGGGTCTGTCCTGCCCGTTCAGTACGGTGTGGGCCCCAGCTGCTGGACCCCTGCCCGGCGTCTCCAATTTGGATCGGTGGCGGCGGCGCGTCGTCGTCGTCGCTGTCGACGAGGACGACGACCCCTCCCTCGTCCCGGCCGCGGCGTCGGGCTTCGAAGCGCTCCAAGGAGAGGATCTGGCGCTGCAGCTCCGTCTGCGCCCAGTCGTCGCGCGCACACTTCAGGGCCGCCTCGTCGTCGAGCTCCTCCTCCTTGACGCCGCCGGCGAGCCCCCGCTCCCGCTTGACGGCGGCGAGCCCCGGCTCCGTCTTCGGTTTGACGAAGCGCGGAGGTGCCGAGGAGGAGGCGCGCCGGCCACCCTCGTTAATGACGATGGCGGCGCTGCAGGTGCGCCGACCGAGCGGCGTCTCCCCGGCGGGCTCTGGCTTGACGCCGACGAACGCCGGCGAGCCGGTAGAGTGGCAGGAGGAGGAAGAGGAGGAAGTGCCGAACCTCCTGGGCAACCACGGCCTGGCGCTCCGGCGGGGGGGGGGGGGGGGGGGGGGGGGGGGGGGGGCGCCGCGGCAGGGTATGCCAGCGTCGGGTTGTTGCCGCCCTCGAGGTACTCCAGCACCCCGTGCAATGTCCGGCCGTGGACGCTCCACCAGAGGCGGCGGCCGTCGCTGTTCTTGATGCCCCCCACGACTGGCGTCCCGTTCATGGACGCCATCCGCTGTGCCTGCCAGGCCCGGCCCTGATGGAGGGGGGGGGGGGGGGGGGCCCCCCGCCCCCCCCCGCCCCCCCCCCCCCCCCCCCGCCCCGGCCCGCAAGGCCCCTGCCGGCGGGGGGGGGGGGGGGGGGGGGGGGGGGTGGGGGGGGGGGGGGGGGGGGGGGGGCGCCCCGGGCCCCCGAAATAGAGGGGCCCCCATGTAGGTGTGCTCTCTGTATCAGGCCCATGATAAAAAACTGATTCTGGGCTAATTTGGATGCAACAGACCATGTAGCGTACAGCGAACATTACCTGTGGGAAAGTAAATTAGCGATTCCCTAGATTGGTGGAACTTCCGTTTCCCTCGCGTAGGTCCGCGCATGACGACATGAGCGATCGACCTAGCGACATATCACGCACGACTCATCACGTCCCAGAAGCCCTATGGCAACCCCGCCGCCGACACATCCTCCTCCCGCGAAGGCCTCCCCGTTGATTTCTCCTCCAATGGTGGATCGGGTAATTGATGTTCATCGCCATGGACAGGAGTAGCAACACCATCGGCCCTGGCAGGCAATTTTGAACTACAAAGGTCAGGTTAGCATCTTCCTGATGCATCATCCAACGGAGCTAGCTAGATTGATGTGTGACTAGTTAGTGGCAGAATTATTAGATCTAGTGAATTAGCGGAGAAGAGTAGGACGTAGTTGTCCCTCTGACTAATTTTTTTAGGGCAATCCTTCTGACTAACTAATCTGGTTGTGTTGGAGATCAGTGAAAGACAAGGTGAGAGGATGTCTAGAATCCATGGAATAATGATGATAGCCAAGCTGAAATTAATTGGAGGACTCGATTCAATATGATAAGGTGGCAAAATTAATTATTAGTGTTGCAAATTATAGTTATTCTACCTGCGTGCCACCAGGAGTAGTTCAAATTACTTTATGTTTGCCAAACTATGAAATATACAATGCATGGAACTTCCCTGTCAAAATCATACAAAAAGTGAGAAATAATTAATATAATAATATATATTTAGATTTTGGAACTAGGTCGACCAGCTGGTTTTGCCCTCGATGATAAAAAAAATTAAGAACTTTTCATGTTTAAAATTTACCTAAACATGCACATAATGATTTAAATTTTATATATATAAAGGGCCCCCGATTATATTTCCGCCCCGGGCCCCTGAAATTTCAGGACCGGCCCTGGTGCCTGCCGCCGCTGGAAATACTCCGCCCATGCCGCGTGGTTGTCGGCGGCGTACTGGGGAGGGCGCGCTGCTCTTCAGTCAGGGTTGACCGCATGCGGTCGACCTCGGTGGCGTAGATGTCGGGGCGCGCGTCGACGTCGGGCACCGGCGGGATGGGGAGGCCGCCGTTGCTGAGTCTCCACCCCGTTGGCCCGACGCGCATGTCCGGCAATGCCGGGATGTTGGCCCCGAATAGAAGCCACACTTCCGACGACTGGAGCGAGCGGCGGCCAAAGCCGTTGGCCGCCGCGGCGTCACCGGGGAAGCGTTCGGCCATCGCTGGAGAGGGAAGGAGGGAAGGGGAGGACTGGGGAGATAGAGCTCGGCGGCGCGGACGGGAGAGAGCAGAGCTCGGCGGTGGCTGGTTTGGGCTCGGGCTGGTGTGGCCAGCGGCGAGGGGGGGTGGAGGGTCTTTATAGCCCGCGCCGTGTGTACGCGTGGCGGGAGGGGAGGCGTCGCCGCGCCGCCCGTGACGCGCCGGCCCGTGAGGAATCAATGGAAGGCTGACCGGCGGCAGCCTTGCATTGATTCCCCGCAGGAAACCGAGGCGCTCTGGGGAAGACGAGGCGTCGTCTCGCTGACGCGGCTGGCCCACGGCTCTTTCGCGCCAAAACAGTTCGCCCGGGCGCCCCCGGGCGCCCCCCAGCGCGCCGGGTTCGGCCTGGGTCCGCCGGCGTCAGTTTCGGTCCAAACAGACGAAAAACGGGCTCCTGGGACGCGACTGGGCCAATTTTTGAGCGCCGGCGCGGCAAAAACGCTTGAAGAGGGTCTGTTGGGGACGCGACTGGAGATGCTCTAATCGTCAAGAGTTAGAAACACCATTAGCAGGATCAGCTCCGCGTAGCAAAACCTGGTTCAGGAACATCACATGCATTAGAATCATCGTCAGCAGGTTCTTCCACATGCAGATGATTTATGTTGGACGTGTTTTTGTGCTCTCTGTTTCAGAAAAAAAAATGTTTAGATATGAATGATTTTTCTTAAGCGAAAGTTATACAGGTCTATATTTGAAAAAAAATTATGAACACGTACGTGCATATACATAAGTGGACTGGTTTTGCTTCACACGCACAATGTGTGTTTGTTAATCACATGCATAACAATGATATAAGCTACACTGCTTACGTATTTGATCATGTACCTAAGTTAACCATGCAAGCGTCTATGACTGGTGCAGTTCACGTCTCCGTGGACGTCCAAGCCGAATTGTACGTGTACCCGAATACCCGCACATCCGTATATGTACTGTTATACCACTTGAGATGCGTTTCTTTGTCCGCCAATGTTATATCCGTCTCTCTAGAACCTAGCCTCTACATCCACATCTCGACATATCTAGCATGGTGTTGTGCCCACTCAACCACATTCTGATTATCCTGTCAGCTTTGACAGCATAGAACGAGAACAACAAAGCATAAGAAACAAAATTGGAACTGTGTAGTGTTGGTTAACATAGCTCCGGGTTTTTTTTTAAAGAATGGTGTACCCCGGCCTCTGCATCTAGACGATGCATGCGGCCATATTATTAATTATTCCCGAAGACTTTATAAGATAATACATCAAAAAGTCTGAAGCCATCATCTTGGCAACGCCTGTTGCTACTCCTATCCCTTGATGAAGAGGTGCCGAATGTCTGAGCCTAATACCAAAGAGACATCACACCAAAACCTAACATCATGAGTGAAGCTCGACTCCACCCGTGCTTGCTTGCTCTGATGGGGTGCGTTATCTCGTACTAAATTGCAATGCCACTCGATGGGGTAGATGCCACTCGACAATATAAATGCATATCAGAGGGCACCTGATCTACCAAAGATTGGCTTCCCTCGTACACAATTGGTTCAATGGAAAACCCCTCTGTGCCACATAAGGCCTTCAGTTAACCTGTAAACAAGTTGGTTAGTTGGTCCAATGCATTCCATGAAAGCTGAGAAAATAATGAATTGCTATACCTGACGATATGTGAGGTTGTCCATCTCTTTGATGAAGCTCTTGTACGAAGTCTTTGACTTGCTTCTAGATATTTTAAATTTGTCCCAGGAGAATGCCATGGTGGGGAGTCAAAAAACGTCTTGTTCTTCAAGGCCTACCCACAGACTCAATGAATCATCCTTTTCAGGACCTCTAACTGGCAAAAGCTCCCACATCCATACCAAGAGGCCCCAAATACACCTGCCCCCCTGCATGGTTTCTTGGTGGTTTTCCTACATGCTACGTCGAGCTGCAAACCGCCAATTCATTCATGCCTAGTTTCGCACAAGTAATGAAAACATACTAACATGTTTAATTAATATTGCAATAACTTGTTACCTGACGGTATAAATAAGCAAGTCCAACAGACCCCAGCTATACTTCTCGCCCTAGTGGGCCAGGAAGTCAAGATACATCCAAGGAGCAACGTCTCCAGTGCAATATGGAAAAACCATGTGTGATAGGAGGTGCCACACGTGCGCTCGTGCATACCGCTCCACGGTCTCTTCGTTGGCATCTTCTGGGCATCCCGATCAATGTTCCTTGAGCCAAGGGAATGGGACGCCATTTTCTATTGTCAGTTCTTCCCTAGAGACTAAGAGAGGTAGAGCAGTCACCGCTGAGAGCAGTAACCCTCCCATGCCAGTTCTTGTTATCCACTCGTTCGATGAGAGGCTTGTCGTCGATGGGAACCCCATGATCATTGCAAAGTCCTTGAGGATCACGGTCATCTCACCACAAGGGAGATGAAAGTTGTGTGTCTGCGGCCATCAACGATCAAGCAGGGCTGTGAGAGCTGAATGGCACATCAAAGGCGGCACCTGTTTGAACTGAAGAACAAACAGTAGGAGCCCTGCACACTCGAAGAATGGCTCATAGCGCACGTCATATCGCATCTGGCTAGCTTCGTGTGACCCCTCAATCGCAACTACCGCAAGTGTATGTCAAAATTGAACAAATCTGTCATAAGCTTCCTTTATAAATAAAACAATAATTTGACGATTATTATGGCTTTGCTTGTTACCTCTCCACGCTCGATAGTACGGGCACGATGGTCCTCATCGAAAGCAAGGTCAAGTCCTGTATACACACGCCATTGTCCTCATCATCGGCCATCCTAACATAATTTATAATTTTTATCAGTTATTAGACAACATTATCCATACATATGAATAGAATGAAACAGTACCCATGCATATATACATATGACTAGGAAGAAACAATATCCATATGTATTGCAAACATAGGTAAAAAAAACTATGTCAATAGGAATAGCAATAGCAATAGAACAATTTTTTTCACATGCATTCACAATTGCAAACATAGGGAATAGGAAAATTTTAATTCTAATGCAAATTCTTTTCCATATAGCAATACATACACATTCACCATCCACTATCAATCTACAATCTATCAATACATAGGCATTCACCATTCACCATTTATCCAAAAGAAATTATAATATTTCTCATACAATTTATTCATCCATTGCATTGAAAAAAAATAGAACAACATTACCATACAAACTTTCCATGCATTCCTCCACAAAATAATAGGATACTAAACATTTTAAACATAACCAAATTCATATTAGATCAAGACCTATAGGTTGCACCTAGGACCAATAAAAGCATCAAAACAACTAAGTATTTGCAAAAACTACTTGGAGGGATTGGAGGAGCTTACCTTCCTAAGTCTGACCTCGGCCAGCCCATTTGACGATTTGTATTCAGTTCCAGGGTAGCAGCTACTGCTACAAACTGAAGGGCTGACAGTTTTGTTTTCCCAAACCGGCAGCTATTGAAATTTCAAAAAGTGTTTCCGGACTTCCAAAAATACTCTAAACACTGAAAGATGTTAGGAATTCTAAAAAATGTTCCAACTTTGAATAATATTAAATAAATTCAAAAAAGTTTTTTAATTTCACAAAATTATTTGTGAATTTGGAAAAAAGTTCATGATATGAAAATGTACAATTTTGTTTGAAAAAACATTACTGGGTCCAGAATAAGTTCTTGAATTTCAAAAGATGTTCCGAATTTCAAAACACATTTAATGAACTTTAAAAAAGTTCTCATGTTTCCCAAAATATTCATGAATTTTAAAAACGTTCAGGAATTGAAAATTTTCTGTCAATTTTGAAATGTTTTCATGAATTCAAACATTGTTCTTGAATTCCTAAAACTTTTACAAATTTCAAAAACATTCACAAATTTTAAAAAACAATTCCGTATTTCAAAAATATTATGAATCTAAAAAAACAAGATTTTAAAAACGCAAAAGTGAAAAGAACCCAAAATAAATGGAATAAGACACGTCAAAAAGAAACACGAAAAAAAAAGAAACCCGTTTTAGTGAAGGTTTTAGAACGAAAACCTGTTGGAAAAAGAGACACGCAGAAAAGGCGCAATGGGCCGGGCCATATACCTTTCGGGATGCTCGAATGGGTACTCATTTGGTGCGCAACTGCCTCCCTATGCGCTAAAATGAAACACCCTAAACTGTATAGTACAAGATTAAATATTGTGACCACTTGACAAATGTGGTAAGCAATCCAAACTATTAAAAATAATAAATTTTGCGGACTATGTTTAATGTGTAATTTCTTTGCGTATGTGTTTTCATATAAAATAGATTAAATATTACGAATATATATCCCATAAAATATCATGTAAAATTAATTTGGCGTTATTTTTTGCCAATTATTTATTGATGATCAAACTATAAAAACATTGATTGACAAAAATTCTAAAGCTAATACAATTATGAACTAGAGATAGTATGTAGAAAAAGGTTCCAGTGTCGAAACGGGGATGTGCAACTAAAGCCCATACTCTAGCAGCTCAAATGGTTCCAGGCTCAAGGATCCGAGTGGTATTTGTAGCAACTAGGAACTTAAGGAATAAATACATAAACTCTCAAATTTTGAACATACCTGGATACTTTCCATTGTGTGAAGCCTGTCAATTATATCCCGTGCACTAGCTGGTCTCGTCTTTGGACTGAATTCTCTGCACTCTAAAGCTATCTCGTAGCATACTCGTATTTGCTCGCATAGTGTGTCTCGTTGTGATCTCTCTAATCTATCACTCCAACTTTCAAGTACCTACAAAGTTACAACGGGGAGTGATGGTCTATTAATTGGATCAGTAAACATCTTTTTACATAGGAAAGTGAAATGTGTAGTCTATATTGATAATATACATTCAAGAATCAAACTAACAACAAAAATTGTCCAAGAAGTAAATTGTGTCCCAATAGAGTCAAGTCGGATCTATCACCATGTAAATTGCACATTCAGGAATGAAGCATCAAAACTAAAAGCAAAAATTCTCTCAAAAGAATCTGTTGTGCTGATTCTTTAATTTAGAAGCCAAATTGAGCTTTCCACTACAAGGTGTACTTCCAGAACTGATACTATGCAACATCTCAAACTAAAATGTAAGTACAATATGGGAAGCAAAAGTGTGAAAGTTATTTTAAGTCAATCCTTCTTAGCCAAAATGGAAATTGAGCTTTTATCTTTATAGCAATGGCATATATTTTTCTTACATCCCCAATATCTTGATACCCCTTCTGCCCGGTAAGTTATTCCAGGATAATAACACCAAGACTATACAAGTCAGCGCTACGTGCGATTACACCACCTTCGCGAATTTCTGGTGCCACTTATCCGCTGGATGAAAATATAAAAGATCTAATCGGTTAAATGTACAAAGAGAGTGCAAGTTAAATCACAGAGAACAAAAGACTGAGCATTCAGGAGGACGAAGCTGCTTACATTGTTCCTAATAAAGTTTTGGTAATATCCTGGCTTTGATTTTCATCAAAGCATCTTGATAGGCCGAAATCAGCAATTTTCGCTTCCATGTTATCGTCGAGCAGTATATTGGCGGGTTTCGGATCCAAGTGAATAATATGATTATCGTGAAGGTACTGCAGGCCCTCACAAATCCATTTGATTATTTTATAGCACGTTTCCCACTCACGATATGCATCTATAAAGGGAGAGAACAAACCGGGTTTATGATTTGAGATACTTGATGTCTTAACTTTTGAACTCGATGTTATATGACAGATTACGCAATTTGCAATATATGAAAGAAGAAAATAAAGGGAAAAGTTAGAGGCCATATGGTCCTACCGTTGATATACTTATCAAGACTCCCTTTACGTATATATTCGAACAAAGCAATCGTTGGTGGATCTCTGCCATGACATGTTTTCCATCGAATCCTTCCCTACTTCTTTGTGTGTCATCACAGCATCCCAGAAATCTTATTGGAGTACATTTTTGTGCTTTGCCCGCATTAGACATTCAATCTCTCGGTCAAATTCCATTTCATGCATATAAGCGTTGGACAGCTTCTTCACGGCGATCACCTTATCGCCAAGTATCCCCTATCACACTCACATGTGTCAAGCATCGGTTGATTTTTCAGGACAAGGATGATAAAGATTGAAACACTCTTGCCATGTATACTACTCCCTCTGTCCCATAATATAAGAATATTTTTAACACTAGTGTAGTGTAGTGCCAAAAACGTTCTTATATTATGAGACGAAGGGAGTACATGATAAACCACAGCAAATCCACCACGTCCAATCACCTGGTTGTCAGAGAAATCACATGTGATGTCCTTCAAAAGTGATAATGGCAGGGCCATGGGTTCCGCGGTTTCGTCTACTAATATCTGCTCTAGTTCACTTCGCGCAGTAGTGGCCTTGTGTTCCATTTGCAGTCAGTATATATGTAATTACCTGGGAACAAGGGCAAACTCATTACGTATCAGGCTACTATACAGACTCAACCACCCAATTTCTCACCTACTCACTCCGTTCGAAAATACTTGTCATCAAAATGGATAAAAAAATATGTATCTGAAATTAAAATACGTCTAGATACATATTTTTTTATTCATTTTAGTGACAAGTATTTCCGGACGGAGGGAGTATATATTATGCGAATAGAAGGCAGTAGTTTTGATTTTGACCCTCCTCTGTTGTGTACTTCTGCGACCGAACTGTCCTCGAGCCCGTGCCGCCTGACAGCCCGGTGCCTAGCTGCAAATAGGTGGTAAATTGATCTGCCAGAGAGCTGCGATCAAAGATGAATCTGCAGACGGCAGATCCCCGAACAGCAATCAAACTCAAGCTTGCGAGAAGTCCATCTGCGAGAGCAAGCCAATCAACCTCCAAATATACATTTCAGACAATATCTATTCACTGAAAAGAAGTTGAGAAATTAGAGGAAATTGGTGGAAAGTTGATCTGACAGAGAGCTGTCGGCAGATCACCATCTGCAAAGAGCAACCCAACCTACAAGGATACAATAATTGAGCTAGCTGCCTCTAGATGGACATGTCACGTGCGTATGGAGCCACGGCCAGCAGTCAGCAGCAGTGCTGCAGTACGGACCGTATTTTACGGATTCAAAGGTGTGAACGGAGGTGCCACACCTGGTTGGGAACCGAGAGCATCTTCACCCGCTTTCCAGGCGATTTTTTCGCGCCGACGCCGAAAAAACTGCCCAGTCACGCCTTCAGGAGTCCGATTTTCGCCAGCCTGAGCCGAACACGGCGCCGGCGGACCCAGGCCGAACACGGCGCGCTGGGGGGCGCCCGGAGGCGTCGGGACGAGCTGTTTTGGCGCAGAAAAGCCGCGGGGCAGCCGCGTCAGCGACACGGCGCCTCGTGTTCCCCCTACGGCCTCGGTTCCCGCGGGGAATCAATGGCAAGGCTGCCGCTGGTCAGCCTTGCCATTGATTCCTCACGGGTGGCGCGTCACGGGATGGCGCGCCGACGCCTCCCCTCCCTCGCACACGTACACACGGGCGCGACGCGGCTATATAGCCGGTGGCCTCACTCGACTGTGCCCACACCAGCCCCGCCCCTCATCGCCGCCCAGCCCCTCCCTCTCCCTCTACCTCTCCCGAGCGCCGCCGCCCAGCCCCTCCCTCTCCCTCTCTACCTCTCCCAAGCCCGTCGCCATGGCAAAGCGTTTCCTCGGAGACGAGGCGGCGGCCAACGGCTTCGGCCGCCGTTCGCTCCGCGAACAGGAGTCCTGGCTCCTGTTCTAGACGAACATCCCGGCGCCGCCGAACATGCGCGCCGGGCCGACGGGGTGGAGACTCAGCGAGGGGGGAGTGCCCATTCCCCCGTTGCCCGACGCCGTGGCCAAGCCCAAATATTTCGCCGAGGAGGTCGAGGTCGTGCGCGCCTCCCTCACCGACGCCCAGCTCTCCCTCCCCCGGTACGCTGCCGACAACCACGCGGCTTGGGCGGCGTACTTCGAGCGCCGCCAGCAGCAGCGGTTGGCGTCCACCAACGGCGCGCCGGTGGTCGGTGCCCTGAAGAACAGTGAGGGGCGCCACCTGTGGTGGGGCATCCCTGGCCGCACACTCGAGGGCGTGCTGACGTACCTCGAGGGCGGCAACGACCCGCCGTTGGCGTACCCGGCGAGGGTGGCCGCCTCGGCGCACCACCGACGCGTCGGGCCATGGGCGCCAAGGAGGTTCGGGTCCTCCTCCTCTTCTTCCTCTTCGCGATCTTCCTCGCATTCCTCTGGTACTCCGGCCCTGCTCGGCGTCAAGGCCGAGCCCACGGCAGAGACACCACTCGGCCGACGCACTCGCAGCGCCGGCATCGTCATCAACGAGGGCGGCCGGCGCGCCTCCTCATCGGCTCCTCCTCCATGCTTCGTCAAGCGAAAGACGGAGTCGGGGCTCGCGCCGGTGAAGACGGAGCCGGGGCTCGCGCCGGTGAAGACGGAGCTCGACGACGACGACGCGGCCCTGGAATGGGCGCGCAGGGACTCCATAGCGATGGAGAAGGAGCGCCTAGAGAAGGCGAAGGAGCGCCAGTGCGCCGCCCTGCGCCGCTTCGTGGAGCGCCGACGCGGCCACGACGAAGGCGGAGTCGTCGTCATCTACGACAGCGACGACGACGACGACGCGCCGCCACCAGTCCACCATGGCGACGCCGGGGAGGGGTCCAGCAGGAGCGCCCGCGTCAAGGAGGAGAAGGCCGACGACGGCGGTGAGGATGGCGGCGACGGCGGCGACTTCAGCCAGTTTTTTAGATTATATATGTGTTATGTAATGAAAATCCGCGCACTTCGCCGAACTATGCCGAAATTTATCGTGTTTAGCCGAACTGTGCCGAATTTTGCTATACTTCTTTTATTTTAAAACGCGCCTAGGGGCGGCCCTGGGCCGGCGGCTGGGGACCAACTCGCTCCCAGGGCCAATTTTTGCACCGGCTCACCCTCAGACGACGATTTTAGGCGCCCCCTGGGGCCAACGGCTGAAGATGCTCTGAAGATGACACATACGTTTGTAAAGATTTTTCTGTAAGCATTGTCCGTACGTAGGTCTACTATTATTGCCGGCATCTCACATCCCCCACGTAATGAGAGGCCCCGCTGCTACAACACAAGAGGTAATTAGAGAGAGTGAGTGTGAAAATGGTAAAATCTACGACCGGAGCTCTTACAGCAACTTCACTCATTTGGCCCCCAGCGCAGCCGCCGGCGCTATTTCGGACCTTCACCCGCTGTTTTTTAGGCCCTGAGGGCGATCTAGGTCCCAGCCACGCCCAGATGCCGCCCCAAGGTGTCGTAAATTCAAAGTTGTCCATTTCCGCTACCCAAAAAACGCCACAAGTTCGGCGATCAACACCACAAAGCTTCGGTGATCGGCGATCACCTTGCCACAGTTCGCCGATCAGTAGAAAGTTCGGCATTCAAAAGAAAGGACGCGTAGGCATTGCATCAAACGGCGGCCGCGGCCTCCGGCGTCGGACTGGCGGGAGTCGGCATACGCGGGCTGGTCTGCGTCGGCGCGGCTTCTGTGCTGGGCGTCGTGGAGGCGTCGCTCGGGCTTGCCGGTGGCGTTGGGGTCGGCATGGGAGTTGGCGCCGCCGTCGACGGCATCTGGTTCAGGATGAGGCCACGCTCCACCAGGTACCACGCCTTGACCTGCTCGTCCATCGCCGACATGTCCCCTCCCCCATTAGGAAAACCAGGTCGGTGTTCTTCTTATTCGCGGCGACGTTGGTCTGGAGCAGGTCGAGCTTGACGGTGCTGTTCATAATCAACGCCGACCATCGCGCCTCGATTTTCTCTTCTCTCTGGGCGGCGCGGGTCTTGGCATCGGCAATGCAATGCTCGATGGACTCTTGCAGATGCGCGGTAGCCGGAGCGGCATCCTTCGTCGACTTGGCTCGCTTGTTTCCGTCCGGGCGCCCATCGGCCGCGTCCCGCGTCGGCGCGTCCGGCTTGTACGTCTCCTTGGCCTTGGTGAGGGTGCGCCGGACTTCCGCCCACTTCTCGCACTTCTCGATCCGGGAGAACACGCGGAGGTACTTGAAATCTTGGTCGGTGTTGTTGTCCTGGCGCTACATGGCAAACATCCGCACCATCTGCGCCAAGAAACAAGTGTCGGCGGCGCACACGGCGGAAGAATGAGCGAGAGACCGGCGTCATACCTGATCCTCGATGTTGGCGCCGCTCTCCGGGCGAGCCACGATCTCCTCGACGATCCCATGCCATTTGTTGCACGCCGTTTGGATGAGCGACCAATGATTCGCCATGGCCTTCGAGCTGCGCTGCATGTGGACACCGGCGAAGTAGGGGTCGACCAGCTTGCGCTCATCGAACTCGGACTTGATGCGCTCCCAATACGTGTCAACGTTCTGGTTCGTGCCGGTGATCGGGTCAGGGCAGACAATCTTTCTCGCCTCGGCGAGGCACTCGTCTTCTTTAGACGCCCACTTGACGCGCGGCTCGCCGGTCCTGGCCGCCCGCTTCTTCATTTTCCCTTTCCTTGCCGGAACAGGCACAGGCTCCTCCTCCTCCTCCTCTGGCTCCTCCTCGCCATAGTCGAGCTCGCCGTCCATGTCGCCGTTGAGGTCCATTGTATCTTCTTGGGCAGTGAACCCGGGGGAGGCGACGGCGGCCGAGCCGGTCGTGATGATGTCGTCCATGTCGGCCTCCGTCGCGTCGAGGTCGCCGAGATGCGACGAGGAGGCTTATGAGAAGAGCAGCGCGCCACGGCGCAGAGGTGGCGTCGAGGAGGATGCGTAGGCCGGCGGCGAGTACTGGACGCCGGCGAATGCGGGTGAGCGCGTGCGCTGGGCGGGGTGACCATGCGGAAAGGTGATGTTGGGGTTGAACCCGCCGTGCGCGTCACCGTCGGTGTAGCCAGGCGAGGGTGTGGCGAGGGTGTGCAACCCCAGGGGTGTGACGACGGCGAGAAGCCGGCCGACGACCCGATGCTTTGCTGGCTCCAGGAAGTGTGCGGGCCGTGGCCGCCGGGTGGATTCGTCATCCCCGTGCGAGACGCCTCTGCTTGTTCCTCTGCGCGATTTGCCTGCTCCGCCACGGCCGCAGCCAACGCCGCCCTGTCTAGGGCCTTCTTGGTGTTGGCCCTGTTCCGCCGGTCGGCGGTGACAGCCTTCCGGCGCTGAACTTCCGCCTTCTTGGCGTTGGCCCTGTTCCGTTGGTCGGCGGTGGCGCGTTTGACATGCCCGGGGACTTGGACGGTGGCGCCCTCTGCTTCCTCTGCTTCGGCTGGGTGGCGTTGGCATCGGCAGCGATGCGAGGGGCCATGTACTTCTTCGGCGGCATGGCGGCCGGATAGAGGGGAGAGGGAGGGGAATGGCGGGAGAAAGGGAGAATGGAGGGAAACGGAGGGGGGAAGCAGAGGGATCGACAGGAAAAGGGCATTCTCTCACCGACAATGTGGACCCTTGCCCTTCTTGAACTTAGTGGTTTTATTCATCATCAACACTTGATGTTCCTTCTTGACTTCTACCTCTGCTTATTTCAGCATAGCAAATACTTCAGGAATGGTCTTTACCATCCCCTGCATATTGAAGTTCATCACAAAGCTCTTGTAGCTTGGTGGAAGCGACTGGAGGATTCTGTCAATGACCACGTCATCCGGGAGATTAACTCCCAGCTGAGTCAAGCGGTTATGTAACCCAGACATAGTGAGTATGTGCTCACTGACAGAACTATTTTCCTCCATCTTACAGCTGAAGAACTTATCGGAGACTTCATATCTCTCGATCCGGGCATGAGCTTGAAAAACCATTTTTAGCTCTTCGAACATCTCATATGCTCCATGTCTCTCAAAACGCTTTTGGAGCCCCGGCTCTAAGCTGTAAAGCATGCCGCACTGAACGAGGGAGTAGTCATCAGTACGTGTCTGCCAAGCGTTCATAGCGTCTTGGTTCTGTAGGACGGGTGGATCACCTAGCGGTGCTTGTAGGACATAATCTTTCTTGGCAGCTATGAGGATGATCCTCAGGTTCCGGACCCAGTCCGTATAGTTGCTGCCATCGTCTTTCAGCTTGGTTTTCTCTAGGAACGCGTTGAAATTGAATACAACGTTGGCCATTTGATCTACAAGACATATTGTAAAGATTTTAGACTAAGTTCATGATAATTAAGTTCATCTAATCAAATTATTAATGAACTCCCACTCAGATTAGACATCCCTCTAGTCATCTAAGTGTTACACGATCCGAGTCGACTAGGCCGTGTCCGATTAACACGTGAGACGGACTAGTCATCGCCGGTGAACATCTTCATGTTGACCGTATCTTCCATACGACTCGTGTTCGACCTTTCGGTCTCTGTGTTCTGAGGCCATGTCTGTACATGCTAGGCTCGTCAAGTTAACCCTAAGTGTTTTTTGCTGTGTAAAACTGTCTTACACCCGTTGTATGTGAACGTAAGGATCTATCACACCCGATTAACACGTGGTGCTTCGAAACGACGAACTGTAGCAACGGTGCACAGTTAGGGGAGAACACTTCCTGAAATTGTTGTAAGGGATCATCTTATTTACTACCGTCGTTCTAAGTAAACAAAATGCAAAACATGATAAACATCACATGCAACCAAATAATAATAGTGACATGATATGGCCAATATCACATAGCTCCTTTGATCTCCATCTTGGGGCTCTATGATCATCGTGTCACCGTCATACTCATCGACATGTAAGTTGTGATTCCTCGTATAATAGCATGAACATCTCATACATCACATATAGATCATTCATCATTCATCACAACTTTGGCCATATCATATCACAAAGCACTTGCTGCAAAAACAAGTTAGACGTCCTCTAATTGTTGTTGCAGGTTTTACGTGGCTGAAGTAGGGTTCTAACAAGAACGTTTTCTTACCTACGTGAAAGCCACAACGTGATTTGTCAACTTCTATTTACCCTTCATAAGGACCCTGTTCATCGAATCTGCTCCAACTAAAGTAGGAGAGACAGACACCCGCCAGCCACCTTATGCAACTTGTGCATGTTAGTCGGTGGAACCGGTCTCACGTAAGCATACGTGTAAGGTTGGTCCGGGCCGCTTCATCC
This sequence comes from Triticum urartu, assembly GCF_003073215.2. Taxonomy (NCBI): domain Eukaryota; kingdom Viridiplantae; phylum Streptophyta; class Magnoliopsida; order Poales; family Poaceae; genus Triticum; species Triticum urartu. Next base: position 90,639 of record NW_024116928.1, read on the forward strand.
CACAATACCGTTGAAGCAAGATAAGACTAGTAGCGGCAAGAAAGTTGACAACATCTACGCCCACAACAAATTGTGTTCTACTCGCGCAAGAGAACTACGCATAGACCTAGCTCATGATGCCACTATTGGGGAACATTGCAGAAAACAAAAATTTTCCTACTCGTTTCACCAAGATCCATCTAGGAGTTCATCTAGCAACGAGTGATCGGATGCATCTACATACCTTTGTAGATCGCGAGCGGAAGCGTTCAAAGAACGGGGATGATGTAGTCGAACACGACGTGATCCAAATCACCGATGACCAAGCGCCGAACGGACGGCACCTCCGCGTTCAACACACGTACGGAGCGGATGACGTCTCCTCCTTTCTTGATCCAGCAAGGGGGAAGGAGAGGTTTATGAAGATCCAGCAGCACGACGGCGTGGTGGTGGATGCAGGGCGTCACAGTAGCAGGGCTTCGCCTATACTACGAGAGAGAGACGTAACGGGGAGAGAGGGAGGCGCCAGGGGCTGGTGTGTCAAGTCCCTCCTCTCCCCCACTATATATAGGACGGCCAAGGGGGGTGCACCAGCCTAGGAGATCCAATCTCCTAGGTGCGGCGGCCAAGGGGAGGTTTCCCTCCCCCCCCCCCCCCAAGGCACCTAGAGGTGCCTTCCACCATTGGGACTCTTCCCTTTTGTGGAAACCTAGGCGCATGGGCTTTTGGGGCTGGTGCCCTTGGCCCATCTAGGCCAAGGCGCACCCCCTACAGCCCATGTGGCCCCCCGGGACAGGTGGCCCCACCCGGTGGGCCCCCGGGACCCCTCCGGTGGTCCCGGTACAATACCGATAACCCCGAAACTTGTCCCGATGGCCGAAACAGCACTTCCTATATATAATTCTTTACCTCCGGACCATTCCGGAACTCCTCGTGACGTCCGGGATCTCATCCGGGACTCCGAACAACATTCGGATTACTGCATATACATATCTTCATAACCCTAGCGTCACCGAACCTTAAGTGTGTAGACCCTACGGGTTTGGGAGACATGCAGACATGACCGGGACGACTCTCCGGTCAATAACCAACAGCGGGATCTGGATACCCATGTTGGCTCCCACATGCTCCACGATGATCTCATCGGATGAACCACGATGTCAAGGATTTAATCAACCCCGTATACAATTCCCTTTGTCAATCGGTATGTTACTTGCCCGAGACTCGATCGTTGGTATCCCAATACCTTGTTCAGTCTCGTTACCGGCAAGTCACTTTACTCGTACCGTAATGCATGATCCCGTGATCAACCACTTGGTCACCTTGAGCTCATAATGATGATGCATTACCGAGTGGGCCCAGTGATACCTCTCCGTTATATGGAGTGACAAATCCCAGTCTCGATCCATGTCAACCCAACAGACACTTTCGGAAATACCTGTAGTGCACCTTTATAGTCACCCAGTTACGTTGTGACGTTTGATACACCCAAAGCACTCTTACGGTATCCGGGAGTTACACGATCTCATGGTCAAAGGAAAAGATACTTGACATTGGAAAAGCTCTAGCAAACGAACTACACGATCTTGTGCTATGCTTAGGATTAGGTCTTGTCCATCACATCATTCTCCTAATGATGTGATCCCATTATCAATGACATCCAATGTCCATAGCCAGGAAACCATGACTATCTGTTGATCAACGAGCTAGTCAACTAGAGGCTTACTAGGGACATATTATGGTCTATGTATTCACACGTGTATTACGATTTACGGATAATACAGTTATAGCATGAATAAAGACAATTATCATGATCA